>NW_025533505.1:497500-725000 GCF_020615455.1 Coregonus clupeaformis | reverse complement strand
GTTCAACACCACAGTGCCCTCCAAGCTCATCACTAAGCTAAGGACCTTGGGACTAAACACCTCCCTCTGCAACTGGATCCTGGACTTCCTGACGGGCCGCCCCCAGGTGGTAAGGGTAGGCAACAACACATCTGCCATGCTGATCCTCAACACGGGGGCCCCTCAGGGGTGCGTGCTTAGTCCCCTCATGTACTCCCTGTTCACCCATGACTGTGTGGCCTAGCACGACTCCAACACCATCATTAAGTTTGCTGATGACACAACAATGGTAGGCCTGATCACCGACAACGATGAGACAGCCTATAGGGAGGAGGTCAGAGACCTGGCAGTGTGGTGTCAGGACAGCAACCTCTCCCTCAACGTGAGCAAGACAAAGGAGATGATCGTAGATTACAGGAAAAGGAGGGCCGAACACGCCCCCATTCACATCGACGGGGCTGTAGTGGAGCGGGTTGAGAGTTCCAAGTTCCTTGGTGTCCACATCACCAACAAACTATCACGGTCCAAACACACCAGTCGTGAAGAGGGCATGACAAAGCCTATTCCCCCTCAGGAGACTGAAAAGATTTGTCATGGGTCCCCAGATCCTCAAAAAGCTCTACAGCTGCACCATCGAGAGCATCCTGACCGGTTGCATCACCGCCTGGTATGGCAACTGCTCGGCATCCAACCGTACGGGGCTACAGAGGGTAGTGTGTACGGCCCAGTACATCACTGGGGCCAAGCTTCCTGCCATCCAGGACCTATATACTAGGCAGTGTCAGAGGAAGGCCCACATTTTTTTCCAAAACTCCAGTCACCCTAGTCATAGACTGTGCTCTCTGCTACCGCACGGCAAGCGGTACCGGAGCACCAAGTCTAGGTCCAAAAGGCTCCTTAACAGCTTCTATCCCCAAGCCATAAGACCGCTGAACAATTCATCAAATGGCCACCTGGACTATTTGCATTGAAACCCCCCCCCCCCCTTCATTTTTACACTGCTGCTACTCGCTGTTTATTATCACTTTACCCCTACCTACATGTACATATTACCTCAACTAACCTGTACCTCCGCAAATTGACTCTGTACCGGTACCCCCTGTATATAGCCTCGTTATTGCTATTTTATTGTGTTACTTTTTATTTAATTTTTACTTTAATTTATTTAGTAAATATTTATGGAACTGCATTGCTGGTTAAGGGCTTGTAAGTAAGCATTTCAAGTAAGTATTCGGCACATGTGACAAATACAATTTGATTTGTAGTGATCTCAGGTGACTAGGGGTAGGGGTTAGGAGTCAGGATGAGGGGTTAGGGGTTAGGGGTAGGTAACTTACGTCTTTAGCCCGTAGTGACCTCAGGGACTAGGGGTCAGGGGTCAGGGTGAGGGGTAGGTATCTTACGTCTTTAGCCCGTAGTGACCTCAGGGACTAGGGGTAGGGGTCAGGGGTCAGGGTGAGGGGTAGGTAACTTACGTCTTTAGCCCGTAGTGACCTCAGGGACTAGGGGTAGGGGTCAGGATGAGGGGAAGGTAACTTACGTCTTTAGCCCGTAGTGACCTCAGGGACTAGGGGTAGGGGTCAGGGGTCAGGATGAGGGGTAGGTAACTTACGTCTTTAGCCCGTAGTGACCTCAGGGACTAGGGGTAGGGGTCAGGATGAGGGGAAGGTAACTTACGTCTTTAGCCCGTAGTGACCTCAGGGACTAGGGGTAGGGGTCAGGAGAAGGTAACTTACGTCTTTAGCCCGTAGTGACCTCAGGGATTAGGGGTCAGGGTGAGGGGTAGGTATCTTACGTCTTTAGCCCGTAGTGACCTCAGGGACTAGGGGTAGGGGTCAGGGGTCAGGATGAGGGGAAGGTAACTTACGTCTTTAGCCCGTAGTGACCTCAGGGACTAGGGGTAGGGGTCAGGGGTCAGGGTGAGGGGTAGGTAACTTACGTCTTTAGCCCGTAGTGACCTCAGGGACTAGGGGTAGGGGTCAGGAGTCAGGATGAGGGGTTAGGGGTAGGTAACTTACATCTTTAGCCCGTATTGACCTCAGGGACTAGGGGTAGGGGTAGGGGTCAGGGGTCAGGATGAGGGGTAGGTAACTTACGTCTTTAGGCCGTAGTGACCTCAGGGACTAGGGGTAGGGGTCAGGGGTCAGGATGAGGGGAAGGTAACTTACGCCTTTAGCTCGTAGTGACCTCAGGGACTAGGGGTAGGGGTAGGGGTCAGGGGTCAGGATGAGGGGTAGGTAACTTACGTCTTTAGCCCGTAGTGACCTCAGGTGGCTAGGGGTAGGGGTCAGGGGTCAGGGTGAGGGGTTAGGGGTAGGTAACTTACGTCTTTAGGCCGTAGTGACCTCAGGGACTAGGGGTAGGGGTCAGGGGTCAGGGTGAGGGGTTAGGGGTAGGTAACTTACGTCTTTAGCCCGTAGTGACCTCAGGGACTAGGGGTAGGGGTTAGGGGTCAGGGGTCAGGATGAGGGGTAGGTAACTTACGTCTTTAGCCCGTAGTGACCTCAGGTGGCTAGGGGTAGGGGTCAGGGGTCAGGGGTCAGGGTCAGGGGAAGGTAACTTACGTCTTTAGCCCGTAGTGACCTCAGGGACTAGGGGTAGGGGTCAGGGGTCAGGATGAGGTGTAGGTAACTTACGTCTTTAGCCCGTAGTGACCTCAGGTGACTAGGGGTAGGGGTCAGGGTGAGGGGTTAGGGGTAGGTAACTTACGTCTTTAGCCCGTAGTGACCTCAGGGACTAGGGGTAGGGGTCAGGGGTCAGGATGAGGGGTAGGTAACTTACGTCTTTAGCCCGTAGTGACCTCAGGGACTAGGGGTAGGGGTCAGGGGTCAGGGGAAGGTAACTTACGTCTTTAGCCCGTAGTGACCTCAGGGACTAGGGGTAGGGGTCAGGGGTCAGGATGAGGTGTAGGTAACTTACGTCTTTAGCCCGTAGTGACCTCAGGGACTAGGGGTAGGGGTCAGGGGTCAGGGTTAGGGGTAGGTAACTTACGTCTTTAACCCGTAGTGACCTCAGGGACTAGGGGTAGGGGTCAGGATGAGGGGTGAGGGGTAGGTAACTTACGTCTTTAGCCCGTAGTGACCTCAGGTGACTAGGGGTAGGGGTCAGGGGTCAGGATGAGGGGAAGGTAACTTACGTCTTTAGCCCGTAGTGACCTCAGGGACTAGGGGTTAGGGGTCAGGATGAGGGGTAGGTAACTTACGTCTTTAGCCCGTAGTGACCTCAGGGACTAGGGGTAGGGGTCAGGATGAGGGGTAGGTAACTTACGTCTTTAGCCCGTAGTGACCTCAGGGACTAGGGGTAGGGGTCAGGGGTCAGGATGAGGGGTAGGTAACTTACGTCTTTAGCCCGTAGTGACCTCAGGGACTAGGGGTAGGGGTCAGGGGTCAGGATGAGGTGTAGGTAACTTACGTCTTTAGCCCGTAGTGACCTCAGGGACTAGGGGTAGGGGTCAGGGGTCAGGGTGAGGGGTAGGTAACTTACGTCTTTAGCCCGTAGTGACCTCAGGGACTAGGGGTAGGGGTCAGGGGTCAGGGTGAGGGGAAGGTAACTTACGTCTTTAGCCCGTAGTGACCTCAGGGACTAGGGGTAGGGGTTAGGGGTCAGGATGAGGGGTAGGTAACGTACGTCTTTAGCCCGTAGTGACCTCAGGGACTAGGGGTAGGGGTCAGGGGTCAGGGTGAGGGGTAGGTAACTTACGTCTTTAGCCCGTAGTGACCTCAGGTGACTAGGGGTAGGGGTTAGGGGTCAGGATGAGGGGTAGGTAACTTACGTCTTTAGCCCGTAGTGACCTCAGGTGACTAGGGGTAGGGGTCAGGGGTCAGGGTGAGGGGTAGGTAACTTACGTCTTTAGCCCGTAGTGACCTCAGGGACTAGGGGTAGGGGTCAGGGGTCAGGGTGAGGGGTAGGTAACTTACGTCTTTAGCCCGTAGTGACCTCAGGTGACAAGGGGTAGGGGTCAGGGGTCAGGGTGAGGGGTAGGTAACTTACGTCTTTAGCCCGTAGTGACCTCAGGGACTAGGGGTAGGGGTCAGGGTGAGGGGTAGGTAACTTACGTCTTTAGCCCGTAGTGACCTCAGGGACTAGGGGTAGGGGTCAGGGGTCAGGGTGAGGGGTAGGTAACTTACGTCTTTAGCCCGTAGTGACCTCAGGGACTAGGGGTAGGGGTCAGGGGTCAGGGTGAGGGGTAGGTAACTTATGTATTTAGCCCGTAGTGACCTCAGGGACTAGGGGTAGGGGTCAGGGGTCAGGATGAGGGGTTAGGGGTAGGTAACTTATGTCTTTAGGCCGTAGTGACCTCAGGGACTAGGGGTAGGGGTTAGGGGTCAGGATGAGGGGTTAGGGGTAGGTAACTTACGTCTTTAGCCCGTAGTGGCTTCAGGTGACTAGGGGTAGGGGTCAGGGGTCAGGATGAGGGGTAGGTAACTTACGTCTTTAGCCCGTAGTGACCTCAGGTGACTAGGGGTAGGGGTCAGGATGAGGGGTAGGTAACTTACGTCTTTAGCCCGTAGTGACCTCAGGTGACTAGGGGTAGGGGTCAGGGGTCAGGGTGAGGGGTTAGGGGTAGGTAACTTACATCTTTAGCCCGTAGTGACCTCAGGGACTAGGGGTAGGGGTAGGGGTCAGGGGTCAGGATGAGGGGTAGGTAACTTACGTCTTTAGCCCGTAGTGACCTCAGGGACTAGGGGTAGGGGTCAGGGGTCAGGGTGAGGGGTAGGTAACTTACGTCTTTAGCCCGTAGTGACCTCAGGGACTAGGGGTAGGGGTCAGGATGAGGGGTAGGTAACTTACGTCTTTAGCCCGTAGTGACCTCAGGGACTAGGGGTAGGGGTCAGGATGAGGGGTGAGGGGTAGGTAACTTACGTCTTTAGCCCGTAGTGACCTCAGGGACTAGGGGTAGGGGTCAGGGGTCAGGATGAGGGGAAGGTAACTTACGTCTTTAGCCCGTAGTGACCTCAGGGACTAGGGGTAGGGGTCAGGATGAGGGGTGAGGGGTAGGTAACTTACGTCTTTAGCCCGTAGTGACCTCAGGGACTAGGGGTAGGGGTCAGGATGAGGGGTGAGGGGTAGGTAACTTACGTCTTTAGCCCGTAGTGACCTCAGGTGACTAGGGGTAGGGGTCAGGGGTCAGGATGAGGGGAAGGTAACTTACGTCTTTAGCCCGTAGTGACCTCAGGGACTAGGGGTAGGGGTCAGGGTGAGGGGTGAGGGGTAGGTAACTTACGTCTTTAGCCCGTAGTGACCTCAGGGACTAGGGGTAGGGGTCAGGGGTCAGGATGAGGGGTAGGTAACTTACGTCTTTAGCCCGTAGTGACCTCAGGTGACTAGGGGTAGGGGTTAGGGGTCAGGATGAGGGGTAGGTAACTTACGTCTTTAGCCCGTAGTGACCTCAGGGACTAGGGGTAGGGGTCAGGGGTCAGGATGAGGGGTAGGTAACTTACGTCTTTAGCCCGTAGTGACCTCAGGTGACTAGGGGTAGGGGTCAGGGGTCAGGATGAGGGGTTAGGGGTAGGTAACTTACATCTTTAGCCCGTAGTGACCTCAGGGACTAGGGGTAGGGGTTAGGGGTCAGGGGTCAGGGTGAGGTGTAGGTAATTTACGTCTTTAGCCCGTAGTGACCTCAGGTGGCTCTTCAGATCTCCTTTAGTCATCAGCTCCATGATGACCAAGGTGGGCTGGCCCTGCGAAACCACACCCAGCAGACGCACCTGCACCAATCACAGCACACAATTGACATCAGTGGTCAGAGCCCACATCCTGAACTGACAGACAGATGTCAGAGATCACTTTGTGGGCTCCTTATTTGTTCACAGGAACATAAGACATGACAGGGTGTGTGGAGTTTTAGGTCAACATTTAGCCTCAGATGAGGTAACATTACGTCTTATGTTGTCTCAATGTACACTACCGTTCAAATGTTTGGGGTCACTTAGAAATGTCCTTGTTTTCGAAAGAAAAGCAAATTTTTTGGCCATTAAAATAACATCAAATTGATCAGAAATACAGTGTAGACATTGTTAATGTTGTAAATGGCTATTGTAGCTGGAAACGGCTGATTTTTAATGGAGTATCTACATAGGCGTACAGAGGCCCATTATCAGCAACCATCAGTCCTGTGTTCCAATGGCACGTTGTGTTTGCTAATCCAAGTCTATCATTTAAAAAGACTAGTTGATCATTAGAAAACACGTTTGCAATTATGTTAGCACAGCTGAAAACTGTTGTGCTGATTAAAGAAGCAATAAAACTGGCCTTCTTGAGACTAGTTGAGTATCTGGAGCATCAGCAATTGTGGGTTCGATTACAGGTTCAAAATGGCCAGAAACAAATAACTTTCTTCTGAAACTCGTCAGTCTATTCTTGTTCTGAGAAATGAAGGCTATTCCATGCGAGCAATTGCCAAGAAACTGAAGATCTCGTACAACGCTGTGTACTACTCCCTTCACAGAACAGCGCAAACTGGCTCTAACCAGAATAGAAAGAGGAGTGGGAGGCCCCGGTGCACAACTGAGCAAGAGGACAAATACATTAGAGTGTCTAGTTTGAGAAACAGACGCCTCACAGGTCCTCAACTGGCAGCTTCATTAAATAGTACCCGCAAAACACCAGTCTCAACGTCAACAGCGAAGAGGCGACTCCGGGATGCTGACCTTCTGCAGAGTTGCAAAGAAAAAGCCACATCTCAGACTGGCCAATAAAATGAAAAGATTAAGATGGGCAAAAGAACACAGACACTGGACAGAGGAAGATTGGAAAAAAGTGTTATGGACAGATGAATCGAAGTTTGAGGTGTTCGGATCACAAAGAAGAACATTTGTGAGACGCAGACCAAATGAAAAGATGCTGGAGGAGTGCTTGATGCCATCTGTCAAGCATGGTGGAGGCAATGTGATGGTCTGGGGGTGCTTTGGTGGTGGTAAAGTGGGAGATTTGTACAGGGTAAAAGGGATCTTGAAGAAGGAAGGCTATCACTCCATTTTGCAACGCCATGCCATACCCTGTGGATGGCGCTTGATTGGAGCCAATTTCCTCCTACAACAGGACAATGACCCAAAGCACAGCTCCAAACTATGCAAGAACTATTTAGGGAAGAAGCAGTCAGTTGGTATTCTGTCTATAATGGAGTGGCCAGCACAGTCACCGGATCTCAACCCTATTGAGCTGTTGTGGGAGCAGCTTGACCGTATGGTACGTAAGAAGTACCCATCAATCCAATCCAACTTGTGGGAGGTGCTTCAGGAAGCATGGGGTGAAATCTCTTCAGATTACCTCAACAAATTGACAACTAGAATGCCAAAGTTCTGCAAGGCTGTAATTGCTGCAAATGGAGGATTCTTTGACGAAAGCAAAGTTTGAAGGACACAATCATTATTTCTAACCTTGTCAATCACTACATTTCCTATGCATTTTGCTATATTTCCTATTCAAACCCATTTCATGTATGTTTTCATAGAAAACAAGGACATTTCTAAGTGACCCCAAACTTTTGAACGGCAACGTATCTCTCTGCTGTGTCGTGTGGTGTTGTGTGTGTGTGCATCTCTCCTGCGTCGTACCACGTGATGACAGTTGAACTCCTTCATGACAGAAGCTTCATTGAGGAACTCTATTCTCTCTCTCATGCTGGCTGACTCGTTCACCGTCTTAATGGCCACGCACGTCTCTGGCTCGCCCTTGACTACTCCCTTAGCGATGCCCTCGTACACCATGCCAAACGACCCCTGACCCAGCTCTCTGTTCATAGTGATCTGCTCCCTCAACACCTCCCATTCATCTGGCACGTACACTGGGAGAGACAGGAGGAGAGGACGGGGTTAATAGTACCACACACTACACAACTCACAGTACCACACACTACACAACTCACAGTACCACACACTACACAACTCACAGTACCACACACTACACAACTCACAGTACCACACACTACACAACTCACAGTACCACACACTACACAACTCACAGTACCACACACTACACAACTCACAGTACCACACACTACACAACCTGAGTGCAAAGCTGTCATCAAGGCAAAGAGTGGCTATTTGAAGAATCTCAAATATAAAAATTATTATGATTTGTTTAACACTTTTTTGGTTACTACATGATTCCATATGTGTTATTTCATAGTTTTGATGTCTTCACTATTATTCTATAATGTAGAAAATAGTAAAAATAAAGAAAAACCCTTGAATGAGTAGGTGTTCTAATACTTTTGACCGGAAGTGTACATGTACTTCCTCTCTGTCCCCATCAGGGGATATGGTCAGAGACAACATGTACTTCCTCTCTGTCTCCATCAGGTGATATGGTCAGAGACAACATGTACTTCCTCTCTGTCTCCATCAGGTGATATGGTCAGAGACAACATGTACTTACTCTCTGTCTCCATCAGGGGATATGGTCAGAGACAACATGTACTTCCTCTCTGTCTCCATCAGGTGATATGGTCAGAGACAACATGTACTTACTCTCTGTCTCCATCAGGTGATATGGTCAGAGACAACATGTACTTCCTCTCTGTCTCCATCAGGTGATATGGTCAGAGACAACATGTACTTCCTCTCTGTCTCCATCAGGTGATATGGTCAGAGACAACATGTACTTCCTCTCTGTCTCCATCAGGGGATATGGTCAGAGACAACATGTACTTACTCTCTGTCTCCATCAGGGGATATGGTCAGAGACAACATGTACTTCCTCTCTGTCTCCATCAGGTGATATGGTCAGAGACAACATGTACTTACTCTCTGTCTCCATCAGGTGATATGGTCAGAGACAACATGTACTTACTCTCTGTCTCCATCAGGTGATATGGTCAGAGACAACATGTACTTCCTCTCTGTCTCCATCAGGGGATATGGTCAGAGACAACATGTACTTCCTCTCTGTCTCCATCAGGTGATATGGTCAGAGACAACATGTACTTCCTCTCTGTCTCCATCAGGGGATATGGTCAGAGACAACATGTACTTACTCTCTGTCTCCATCAGGTGATATGGTCAGAGACAACATGTACTTACTCTCTGTCTCCATCAGGTGATATGGTCAGAGACAACATGTACTTCCTCTCTGTCTCCATCAGGTGATATGGTCAGAGACAACATGTACTTCCTCTCTGTCTCCATCAGGGGATATGGTCAGAGACAACATGTACTTACTCTCTGTCTCCATCAGGGGATATGGTCAGAGACAACATGTACTTACTCTCTGTCTCCATCAGGTGATATGGTCAGAGACAACATGTACTTCCTCTCTGTCTCCATCAGGGGATATGGTCAGAGACAACATGTACTGCCTCTCTGTCTCCATCAGGGGATATGGTCAGAGACAACATGTACTTCCTCTCTGTCTCCATCAGGGGATATGGTCAGAGACAACATGTACTTACTCTCTGTCTCCATCGGGGGATATGGTCAGAGACAACATGTACTTCCTCTCTGTCTCCATCAGGGGATATGGTCAGAGACAACATGTACTTACTCTCTGTCTCCATCAGGTGATATGGTCAGAGACAACATGTACTTCCTCTCTGTCTCCATCAGGTGATATGGTCAGAGACAACATGTACTTACTCTCTGCAGCGCTGAAGTATTCAGGGTTGACTGATGCGTACAGAACTCCATTCCCTAGTCTGTCACTGTTCCTGTACACACACACACACACACACACACACACACACACACACACACACACACACACACACACACACAGGGTTAGCAGCGTTACACAGCATCCCAAACTGCACCCTATATAGTGCACTGCCCTGTGGGCTATGGTCAAAAGTAGTGCACTATTTAGGGAATAGGGTTCCAT
The DNA here is from genome assembly GCF_020615455.1 of Coregonus clupeaformis. Lineage (NCBI taxonomy): Eukaryota > Metazoa > Chordata > Actinopteri > Salmoniformes > Salmonidae > Coregonus > Coregonus clupeaformis. The sequence continues at coordinate 715,205 of NW_025533505.1, read as the reverse complement.
TTGGGAGGCATTCATACACAGCGTTTAATAGATTAGACATGGAAGGCATTACAACAATGACTTCACACAACCTAGAGAGACAGCCTGTCATTTACTAAAGAACCTTCCAGCTAATGATAGCTCACCTCACACTACCTAGAGAGACAGCCTGTCATTTACTAAAGAACCTTCCAGCTAATGATAGCTCACCTCACACTACCTAGAGAGACAGCCTGTCATTTACTAAAGAACCTTCCAGCTAATGATAGCTCACCTCACACTACCTAGAGAGACAGCCTGTCATTTACTAAAGAACCTTCCAGCTAATGATAGCTCACCTCACACTACCTAGAGAGACAGCCTGTCATTTACTAAAGAACCTTCCAACTAATGATAGCTCACCTCACACTACCTAGAGAGACAGCCTGTCATATACTAAAGAACCTTCCAGCTAATGATAGCTCACCTCACACTACCTAGAGAGACAGCCTGTCATTTACTAAAGAACCTTCCAGCTAATGATGGCTCACCTCACACTACCTAGAGAGACAGCATGTCATTTACTAAAGAACCTTCCAGCTAATGATAGCTCACCTCACACTACCTAGAGAGACAGCCTGTCATTTACTAAAGAACCTTCCAGCTAATGATAGCTCACCTCACACTACCTAGAGAGACAGCCTGTCATTTACTAAAGAACCTTCCAGCTAATGATAGCTCACCTCACACTACCTAGAGAGACAGCCTGTCATTTACTAAAGAACCTTCCAACTAATGATAGCTCACCTCACACTACCTAGAGAGACAGCATGTCATTTACTAAAGAACCTTCCAGCTAATGATAGCTCACCTCACACTACCTAGAGAGACAGCCTGTCATTTACTAAAGAACCTTCCAGCTAATGATGGCTCACCTCACACTACCTAGAGAGACAGCCTGTCATTTACTAAAGAACCTTCCAGCTAATGATAGCTCACCTCACACTACCTAGAGAGACAGCCTGTCATTTACTAAAGAACCTTCCAACTAATGATAGCTCACCTCACACTACCTAGAGAGACAGCCTGTCATTTACTAAAGAACCTTCCAACTAATGATAGCTCACCTCACACTACCTAGAGAGACAGCCTGTCATTTACTAAAGAACCTTCCAACTAATGATAGCTCACCTCACACTACCTAGAGAGACAGCCTGTCATTTACTAAAGAACCTTCCAACTAATGATAGCTCACCTCACACTACCTAGAGAGACAGCCTGTCATTTACTAAAGAACCTTCCAACTAATGATAGCTCACCTCACACTACCTAGAGAGACAGCCTGTCATTTACTAAAGAACCTTCCAACTAATGATAGCTCACCTCACACTACCTAGAGAGACAGCCTGTCATTTACTAAAGAACCTTCCAGCTAATGATAGCTCACCTCCCACTACCTAGAGAGACAGCCTGTCATTTACTAAACAACCTTCCAACCCTCTGTATTAAAGTGTGAAAAACAGCTTTCTATTACAGAAGTGGTATTAAACATCTCAGAGTGAAAACACACCTCTCTGCTACCACACACACTATATATAACCACACTACAGCCACGTTCAGCTCAATGACGCTGTCTCTGCCTGGGTTTAGGACTGACGTAGACAGCGACAGACAGACAGACAGTCTTACTTCTTCCTGTTGAAGATGGTGAATGTGGCCAGTAGACAGATGATCAGGACTGCTACCATGGGAACAACGATCATGATGTAGAGATAGTTCTCATAACCTGGTGGAGCAGGAGAGACACATTTAATACAGGGATTACATACACTCTGGGGTTAACATGTGATAAGGTATTACATACACTCTGGTGTTAACATGTGATAAGGTATTACATACACTCTGGTGTTAACATGTGATAAGGTATTACATACACTCTGGTGTTAACATGTGATAAGGTATTACATACACTCTGGTGTTAACATGCGATAAGGTATTACATACACTCTGGTGTTAACATGTGATAAGGTATTACACACTCTGGTGTTAACATGTGATAAGGTATTACATACACTCTGGTGTTAACATGTGATAAGGTATTACATACACTCTGGTGGTAACTAACTAACATGTGATAAGGTATTACACACTCTGGTGTTAACATGTGATAAGGTATTACACACTCTGGTGTTAACATGTGATAAGGTATTACATACACTCTGGTGTTAACATGTGATAAGGTATTACATACACTCTGGTGGTAACTAACTAACATGTGATAAGGTATTACATACTCTGGTGTTAACATGTGATAAGGTATTACATACACTCTGGTGTTAACATGTGATAAGGTATTACATACACTCTGGTGGTAACTAACTAACATGTGATAAGGTATTACATACTCTGGTGTTAACATGTGATAAGGTATTACATACACTCTGGTGTTAACGTGTGATAAGGTATTACATACACTCTGGTGTTAACGTGTGATAAGGTATTACATACACTCTGGTGTTAACATGTGATAAGGTATTACATACACTCTGGTGTTAACATGTGATAAGGTATTACATACACTCTGGTGTTAACATGTGATAAGGTATTACATACACTCTGGTGTTAACATGTGATAAGGTATTACATACACTCTGGTGTTAACATGTGATAAGGTATTACATACACTCTGGTGTTAACATGTGATAAGGTATTACATACACTCTGGTGTTAACATGTGATAAGGTATTACACACTCTGGTGTTAACATGTGATAAGGTATTACATACACTCTGGTGGTAACTAATTAACATGTGATAAGGTATTACATACACTCTGGTGGTAACTAACTAACATGTGATAAGGTATTACATACTCTGGTGTTAACATGTGATAAGGTATTACACACTCTGGTGTTAACATGTGATAAGGTATTACATACACTCTGGTGTTAACATGTGATAAGGTATTACATACACTCTGGTGTTAACATGTGATAAGGTATTACATACACTCTGGTGGTAACTAACTAACATGTGATAAGGTATTACATACACTCTGGTGGTAACTAACTAACATGTGATAAGGTATTACATACTCTGGTGTTAACATGTGATAAGGTATTACATACACTCTGGTGTTAACATGTGATAAGGTATTACATACACTCTGGTGTTAACATGTGATAAGGTATTACACACTCTGGTGTTAACATGTGATAAGGTATTACATACACTCTGGTGGTAACTAACTAACATGTGATAAGGTATTACATACACTCTGGTGGTAACTAACTAACATGTGATAAGGTATTACATACTCTGGTGTTAACATGTGATAAGGTATTACATACACTCTGGTGTTAACATGTGATAAGGTATTACATACACTCTGGTGTTAACATGTGATAAGGTATTACATACACTCTGGTGTTAACATGTGATAAGGTATTACATACACTCTGGTGTTAACATGTGATAAGGTATTACATACACTCTGGTGTTAACATGTGATAAGGTATTACACACTCTGGTGTTAACATGTGATAAGGTATTACATACACTCTGATGTTAACATGTGATAAGGTATTACATACACTCTGGTGTTAACATGTGATAAGGTATTACACACTCTGGTGTTAACATGTGATAAGGTATTACATACACTCTGGTGGTAACTAACTAACATGTGATAAGGTATTACATACACTCTGGTGGTAACTAACTAACATGTGATAAGGTATTACATACTCTGGTGTTAACATGTGATAAGGTATTACATGCACTCTGGTGTTAACATGTGATAAGGTATTACATACACTCTGGTGGTAACTAATTAACATGTGATAAGGTATTACATACACTCTGGTGGTAACTAACTAACATGTGATAAGGTATTACATACTCTGGTGTTAACATGTGATAAGGTATTACATGCACTCTGGTGTTAACATGTGATAAGGTATTACATACACTATGGTGGTAACTAATTAACATGTGATAAGGTATTACATACACTCTGGTGGTAACTAACTAACATGTGATAAGGTATTACATACTCTGGTGTTAACATGTGATAAGGTATTACACACTGGTGTTAACATGTGATAAGGTATTACATACACTCTGGTGTTAACATGTGATAAGGTATTACATACACTCTGGTGTTAACATGTGATAAGGTATTACACACTCTGGTGTTAACATGTGATAAGGTATTACATACACTCTGGTGGTAACTAACTAACATGTGATAAGGTATTACATACACTCTGGTGGTAACTAACTAACATGTGATAAGGTATTACATACTCTGGTGTTAACATGTGATAAGGTATTACATACACTCTGGTGTTAACATGTGATAAGGTATTACATACACTCTGGTGTTAACATGTGATAAGGTATTACATACACTCTGGTGTTAACATGTGATAAGGTATTACATACACTCTGGTGTTAACATGTGATAAGGTATTACATACACTCTGGTGTTAACATGTGATAAGGTATTACATACACTCTGGTGTTAACATGTGATAAGGTATTACATACACTCTGGTGTTAACATGTGATAAGGTATTACATACACTCTGGTGTTAACATGTGATAAGGTATTACATACACTCTGGGGTTAACTAACTAACATGTGATAAGGTATTACATACTCTGGTGTTAACATGTGATAAGGTATTACATACACTCTGGTGTTAACATGTGATAAGGTGTTACATACACTCTGGTGTTAACATGTGATAAGGTATTACATACACTCTGGTGTTAACATGTGATAAGGTATTACATACACTCTGGTGTTAACATGTGATAAGGTATTACACACTGTGGTGTTAACATGTGATAAGGTATTACATACACTCTGGTGGTAACTAACTAACATGTGATAAGGTATTACATACACTCTGGTGGTAACTAACTAACATGTGATAAGGTATTACATACTCTGGTGTTAACATGTGATAAGGTATTACATGCACTCTGGTGTTAACATGTGATAAGGTATTACATACACTCTGGTGTTAACATGTGACAAGGTATTACATACACTCTGGTGTTAACATGTGATAAGGTATTACATACACTCTGGTGTTAACATGTGATAAGGTATTACATACACTCTGGTGTTAACATGTGATAAGGTATTACATACACTCTGGTGTTAACATGTGATAAGGTATTACACACTCTGGTGTTAACATGTGATAAGGTATTACATACACTCTGGTGTTAACATGTGATAAGGTATTACATACACTCTGGTGTTAACATGTGATAAGGTATTACATACACTCTGGTGTTAACATGTGATAAGGTATTACACACTCTGGTGTTAACATGTGATAAGGTATTACATACACTCTGGTGTTAACATGTGATAAGGTATTACATACACTCTGGGGTTAACTAACTAACATGTGATAAGGTATTACATACTCTGGTGTTAACATGTGATAAGGTATTACATACACTCTGGTGTTAACATGTGATAAGGTGTTACATACACTCTGGTGTTAACATGTGATAAGGTATTACATACACTCTGGTGTTAACATGTGATAAGGTATTACATACACTCTGGTGTTAACATGTGATAAGGTATTACACACTCTGGTGTTAACATGTGATAAGGTATTACATACACTCTGGTGGTAACTAACTAACATGTGATAAGGTATTACATACACTCTGGTGGTAACTAACTAACATGTGATAAGGTATTACATACTCTGGTGTTAACATGTGATAAGGTATTACATGCACTCTGGTGTTAACATGTGATAAGGTATTACATACACTCTGGTGTTAACATGTGATAAGGTATTACATACACTCTGGTGTTAACATGTGATAAGGTATTACATACACTCTGGTGTTAACATGTGATAAGGTATTACATACACTCTGGTGTTAACATGTGATAAGGTATTACATACACTCTGGTGTTAACATGTGATAAGGTATTACACACTCTGGTGTTAACATGTGATAAGGTATTACATACACTCTGGTGTTAACATGTGATAAGGTATTACATACACTCTGGTGTTAACATGTGATAAGGTATTACATACACTCTGGTGTTAACATGTGATAAGGTATTACACACTCTGGTGTTAACATGTGATAAGGTATTACATACACTCTGGTGTTAACATGTGATAAGGTATTACATACACTGGTGTTAACATGTGATAAGGTATTACATACACTCTGGTGTTAACATGTGATAAGGTATTACATACACTCTGGTGTTAACATGTGATAAGGTATTACATACACTCTGGTGTTAACATGTGATAAGGTATTACATACACTGGTGTTAACATGTGATAAGGTATTACATACACTCTGGTGTTAACATGCGATAAGGTATTACATACACTCTGGTGTTAACATGTGATAAGGTATTACATACACTCTGGTGTTAACATGTGATAAGGTATTACATACACTCTGGTGGTAACTAACTAACATGTGATAAGGTATTACATACTCTGGTGTTAACATGTGATAAGGTATTACATACACTCTGGTGTTAACATGTGATAAGGTATTACATACACTCTGGTGTTAACATGTGATAAGGTATTACATACACTCTGGTGGTAACTAACTAACATGTGATAAGGTATTACATACACTCTGGTGTTAACATGTGATAAGGTATTACATACACTCTGGTGTTAACATGTGATAAGGTATTACATGCACTCTGGTGTTAACATGTGATAAGGTATTACATACACTCTGGGGTTAACTAACTAACATGTGATAAGGTATTACATACTCTGGTGTTAACATGTGATAAGGTATTACATACACTCTGGTGTTAACATGTGATAAGGTATTACATACACTCTGGTGTTAACATGTGATAAGGTGTTACATACACTCTGGTGTTAACATGTGATAAGGTATTACATACACTCTGGTGTTAACATGTGATAAGGTATTACATACACTCTGGTGGTAACTAACTAACATGTGATAAGGTATTACATACTCTGGTGTTAACATGTGATAAGGTATTACATACACTCTGGTGGTAACTAACTAACATGTGATAAGGTATTACATACACTCTGGTGTTAACATGTGATAAGGTATTACACACTCTGGTGTTAACATGTGATAAGGTATTACATACACTCTGGTGTTAACATGTGATAAGGTATTACATACACTCTGGTGTTAACATGTGATAAGGTATTACATACACTCTGGTGTTAACATGTGATAAGGTATTACACACTCTGGTGTTAACATGTGATAAGGTATTACATACACTCTGGTGTTAACATGTGATAAGGTATTACATACACTGGTGTTAACATGTGATAAGGTATTACATACACTCTGGTGTTAACATGTGATAAGGTATTACATACACTCTGGTGTTAACATGTGATAAGGTATTACATACACTCTGGTGTTAACATGTGATAAGGTATTACATACACTCTGGTGTTAACATGCGATAAGGTATTACATACACTCTGGTGTTAACATGTGATAAGTTATTACATACACTCTGGTGTTAACATGTGATAAGGTATTACATACACTCTGGTGTTAACATGTGATAAGGTATTACATACACTCTGGTGTTAACATGTGATAAGGTATTACACACTCTGGTGTTAACATGTGATAAGGTATTACATACACTCTGGTGTTAACATGTGATAAGGTATTACATACACTCTGGGGTTAACTAACTAACATGTGATAAGGTATTACATACTCTGGTGTTAACATGTGATAAGGTATTACATACACTCTGGTGTTAACATGTGATAAGGTATTACATACACTCTGGTGTTAACATGTGATAAGGTGTTACATACACTCTGGTGTTAACATGTGATAAGGTATTACATACACTCTGGTGTTAACATGTGATAAGGTATTACATACACTCTGGTGGTAACTAACTAACATGTGATAAGGTATTACATACTCTGGTGTTAACATGTGATAAGGTATTACATACACTCTGGTGGTAACTAACTAACATGTGATAAGGTATTACATACACTCTGGTGGTAACTAACTAACATGTGATAAGGTATTACATACACTGGTGTTAAATAACATGTGATAAGGTATTACATACACTCTGGTGGTAACTAACTAACATGTGATAAGGTATTACATACACTGGTATTAACTAACATGTGTTAAGGTAAGACGGCATTCATCAACAAGTGTTCAAGGTGATTGTTAGTGTCACGCCCTGGCTCTGGGGACTCTAATATGTTGAGCCAGGGTGTGTAAAGTATATGTGTTTTGTTCTAGGTTTCACATTCTAGTATTGTTGTTCTATGTTGGCCAGTGTGGTTCTCAATCAGAGGCAACGTGATTCAGCTGTTGCTTGTTGTCTCTGATTGAGAACCATACTTTAGCAGCCTGTTTCCCCACAGAGTTTGTGGGATCTTGTTTCTAGTCTGTTGTGTTAGACCGTGAACTGTCACGTTATCGTTTTGTTGTTTTTTGATCGTGTCTCTAATAAAGAGTATGTTTGCCTGCAACGCTGCGCCAGGGTCCTCATCTCTGTTAGACGATCGTGACAATTAGACTTTATACGGGTGGGTCTAATCCTGAATGCTGATTGGTTAAAACAGCATTCAAGACAGTGTCTATTCCACAAGTTACCACCGGCTAAATCTATGACGTTAAAATGCCTATTTACTCTGTTCCATCTGACTGCGCAATCCACTGTCTCAGCAGCCCAGCCAGGCAATTTATAAACTTGATTTCCACTATAAAAAGCATATAGACGTTATCTCACATTTCTTTTAGACCAACATTTAGTTTAACAGCGGAGATTTGTATATACCTTGCTGTCTGTCTCTCAGCCAGTATGGCAATGGAACATTTAGAACCAACGACTGGGTCGCGTCCATAGATACAGAACAAAAAGACTGACCGACTGGGTCGCGTCCATAGATACAGAACAAAAAGACTGAACGACTGGGTAGCGTCCATAGATACAGAACAAAAAGACTGACCGACTGGGTCGCGTCCATAGATACAGAACAAAAAGACTGAACGACTGGGTCGCGTCCATAGATACAGAACAAAAAGACTGACCGACTGGGTCGCGTCCATAGATACAGAACAAAAAGACTGACCGACTGGGTCGCATCCATAGATACAGAACAAAAAGACTGAAGGACTGGGTCGCGTCCATAGATACAGAACAAAAAGACTGAACGACTGGGTAGCGTCCATAGATACAGAACAAAAAGACTGAACGACTGGGTAGCGTCCATAGATACAGAACAAAAAGACTGAACGACTGGGTAGCGTCCATAGATACAGAACAAAAAGACTGACCGACTGGGTCGCGTCCATAGATACAGAACAAAAAGACTGACCGACTGGGTCGCGTCCATAGATACAGAACAAAAAGACTGAACGACTGGGTAGCGTCCATAGATACAGAACAAAAAGACTGACCGACTGGGTCGCGTCCATAGATACAGAACAAAAAGACTGAACGACTGGGTCGCGTCCATAGATACAGAACAAAAAGACTGAACGACTGGGTCGCGTCCATAGATACAGAACAAAAAGACTGAACGACTGGGTAGCGTCCATAGATACAGAACAAAAAGACTGAACGACTGGGTAGCGTCCATAGATACAGAACAAAAAGACTGAACGACTGGGTAGCGTCCATAGATACAGAACAAAAAGACTGACCGACTGGGTCGCATCCATAGATACAGAACAAAAAGACTGAACGACTGGGTCGCGTCCATAGATACAGAACAAAAAGACTGAACGACTGGGTCGCGTCCATAGATACAGAACAAAAAGACTTAACGAATGGGTCGCTTCCATAGATACAGAACAAAAAGACTGAACGACTGGGTCGCGTCCATAGATACAGAACAAAGACTGAACGACTGGGTAGCGTCCATAGATACAGAACAAAAAGACTGACCGACTGGGTCGCGTCCATAGATACAGAACAAAAAGACTGACCGACTGGGTCGCGTCCATAGATACAGAACAAAAAGACTGAACGACTGGGTCGCGTCCATAGATACAGAACAAAAAGACTGAAGGACTGGGTCGCGTCCATAGATACAGAACAAAAAGACTGAACGACTGGGTCGCGTCCATAGATACAGAACAAAAAGACTGAACGACTGGGTCGCGTCCATAGATACAGAACAAAAAGACTGAACGACTGGGTCGCGTCCATAGATACAGAACAAAGACTGAACGACTGGGTAGCGTCCATAGATACAGAACAAAAAGACTGACCGACTGGGTCGCGTCCATAGATACAGAACAAAAAGACTGACCGACTGGGTCGCGTCCATAGATACAGAACAAAAAGACTGAACGACTGGGTCGCGTCCCATAGATACAGAACAAAAAGACTGAAGGACTGGGTCGCGTCCATAGATACAGAACAAAAAGACTGAACGACTGGGTCGCGTCCATAGATACAGAACAAAAAGACTGAACGACTGGGTCGCGTCCATAGATACAGAACAAAAAGACTGACCGACTGGGTCGCGTCCATAGATACAGAACAAAAAGACTGACCGACTGGGTCGCGTCCATAGATACAGAACAAAAAGACTGAACGACTGGGTCGCGTCCATAGATACAGAACAAAAAGACTGACCGACTGGGTAGCGTCCATAGATACAGAACAAAAAGACTGACCGACTGGGTCACGTCCATAGATACAGAACAAAAAGACTGAAGGACTGGGTCGCGTCCATAGATACAGAACAAAAAGACTGAACGACTGGGTCGCGTCCATAGATACAGAACAAAAAGACTGAACGACTGGGTCGCGTCCATAGATACAGAACAAAAAGACTGACCGACTGGGTCGCGTCCATAGATACAGAACAAAAAGACTGACCGACTGGGTCGCGTCCATAGATACAGAACAAAAAGACTGAACGACTGGGTCGCGTCCATAGATACAGAACAAAAAGACTGAACGACTGGGTCGCGTCCATAGATACAGAACAAAAAGACTGAACGACTGGGTAGCGTCCATAGATACAGAACAAAGACTGAACGACTGGGTCGCGTCCATAGATACAGAACAAAAAGACTGAACGACTGGGTAGCGTCCATAGATACAGAACAAAAAGACTGACCGACTGGGTCGCGTCCATAGATACAGAACAAAAAGACTGAACGACTGGGTCGCGTCCATAGATACAGAACAAAAAGACTGAACGACTGGGTAGCGTCCATAGATACAGAACAAAAAGACTGAACGACTGGGTCGCGTCCATAGATACAGAACAAAAAGACTGAACGACTGGGTAGCGTCCATAGATACAGAACAAAAAGACTGAACGACTGGGTAGCGTCCATAGATACAGAACAAAAAGACTGACCGACTGGGTCGCGTCCATAGATACAGAACAAAAAGACTGACCGACTGGGTCGCATCCATAGATACAGAACAAAAAGACTGAACGACTGGGTCGCGTCCATAGATACAGAACAAAAAGACTGAACGAATGGGTCGCTTCCATAGATACAGAACAAAAAGACTGAACGACTGGGTCGCGTCCATAGATACAGAACAAAGACTGAACGACTGGGTAGCGTCCATAGATACAGAACAAAAAGACTGACCGACTGGGTCGCGTCCATAGATACAGAACAAAAAGACTGACCGACTGGGTCGCGTCCATAGATACAGAACAAAAAGACTGAACGACTGGGTCGCGTCCATAGATACAGAACAAAAAGACTGACCGACTGGGTAGCGTCCATAGATACAGAACAAAAAGACTGACCGACTGGGTCGCGTCCATAGATACAGAACAAAAGACTGAACGACTGGGTCGCGTCCATAGATACAGAACAAAAAGACTGAAGGACTGGGTCGCGTCCATAGATACAGAACAAAAAGACTGAACGACTGGGTCGCGTCCATAGATACAGAACAAAAAGACTGAACGACTGGGTCGCGTCCATAGATACAGAACAAAAAGACTGACCGACTGGGTCGCGTCCATAGATACAGAACAAAAAGACTGAACGACTGGGTCGCGTCCATAGATACAGAACAAAAAGACTGAACGACTGGGTCGCGTCCATAGATACAGAACAAAAAGACTGAACGACTGGGTAGCGTCCATAGATACAGAACAAAAAGACTGAACGACTGGGTAGCGTCCATAGATACAGAACAAAAAGACTGACCGACTGGGTCGCGTCCATAGATACAGAACAAAAAGACTGAACGACTGGGTCGCGTCCATAGATACAGAACAAAGACTGAACGACTGGGTCGCGTCCATAGATACAGAACAAAAAGACTGAACGACTGGGTCGCGTCCATAGATACAGAACAAAAGACTGAACGACTGCGTCGGCGTCCATAGATACAGAACAAAAGACTGAACGACTGCGTCGCGTCCATAGATACAGAACAAAAGACTGAACGACTGGGTCGCATCCATAGATACAGAACAAAAAGACTGAACGACTGGGTCGCGTCCATAGGTACAGAACAAAAAGACTGAACGACTGCGTCGCGTCCATAGATACAGAACAAAAAGACTGAACGACTGGGTCGCATCCATAGATACAGAACAAAAAGACTGAACGACTGGGTCGCGTCCATAGATACAGAACAAAAAGACTGAACGACTGGGTCGCGTCCATAGATACAGAACAAAAAGACTGAACGACTGGGTAGCGTCCATAGATACAGAACAAAAAGACTGAACGACTGGGTCGCGTCCATAGATACAGAACAAAAAGACTGAACGACTGGGTCGCGTCCATAGATACAGAACAAAAAGACTGAACGACTGGGTCGCGTCCATAGATACAGAACAAAAAGACTGACCGACTGGGTCGCGTCCATAGATACAGAACAAAAAGACTGAACGACTGGGTCGCGTCCATAGATACAGAACAAAAACACTGAAGGACTGGGTCGCGTCCATAGATACAGAACAAAAAGACTGAACGACTGGGTCGCGTCCATAGATACAGAACAAAAAGACTGAACGACTGGGTCGCGTCCATAGATACAGAACAAAAAGACTGACCGACTGGGTCGCGTCCATAGATACAGAACAAAAAGACTGACCGACTGGGTCGCGTCCATAGATACAGAACAAAAAGACTGAACGACTGGGTCGCGTCCATAGATACAGAACAAAAAGACTGAACGACTGGGTCGCGTCCATAGATACAGAACAAAAAGACTGAACGACTGGGTAGCGTCCATAGATACAGAACAAAAAGACTGAACGACTGGGTAGCGTCCATAGATACAGAACAAAAAGACTGACCGACTGGGTCGCGTCCATAGATACAGAACAAAAAGACTGAACGACTGGGTCGCGTCCATAGATACAGAACAAAGACTGAACGACTGGGTCGCGTCCATAGATACAGAACAAAAAGACTGAACGACTGGGTCGCGTCCATAGATACAGAACAAAAAGACTGAACGACTGGGTCGCATCCATAGATACAGAACAAAAAGACTGAACGACTGGGTCGCGTCCATAGATACAGAACAAAGACTGAACGACTGGGTCGCGTCCATAGATACAGAACAAAAAGACTGAACGACTGGGTCGCGTCCATAGATACAGAACAAAAAGACTGAACGACTGGGTCGCATCCATAGATACAGAACAAAAAGACTGAACGACTGGGTCGCGTCCATAGATACAGAACAAAAAGACTGAACGACTGGGTCGCGTCCATAGATACAGAACAAAAAGACTGAACGACTGGGTCGCATCCATAGATACATAACAAAAAGACTGAACGACTGGGTCGCATCCATAGATACATAACAAAAAGACTGAACGACTGGGTCGCGTCTCTGGCAACCGAACCAATAGAACGAACGACCAGCCGGCTTGGGTAGCAACCCTAGATTTGCGTCGGGACTATATATTGTGGAAGGATTAAATAGTATGAATAAATCGATCAAAATAAAGTTTTAAATGAAAATATGTCAATCAATATTTAAATATGTTGGTAGAAGTTGTATAAAAGTGATAATGCCCTCTTGCCAATATATCCTCCAAACACTGGCTTCTCTGGCATTATCACTGAAATACACTGAGTATACTAAACATCAGGAACGCCTTCCTAAACACCTTCCCTTTTTTACCCCCAGCCTCAATTCGTCGGGGCGTGAACTCTACAAGGTGTGGAAAACGTTCCACAGGGATGCTGGCCCATGTTGACTCCAATGCTTCCCACAGGGATGCTGGCCCATGTTGACTCCAATGCTTCCCACAGGGATGCTGGCCCATGTTGACTCCAATGCTTCCCACAGGGATGCTGGCCCATGTTGACTCCAATGCTTCCCACAGGGATGCTGGCCCATGTTGACTCCAATGCTTCCCACAGGGATGATGGCCCATGTTGACTCCAATGCTTCCCACAGTTGTGTCAAGTTGGCTGAATGTCCTTTGGGTGGTAGACCATTCTTGATACACACAGGAAACTGTTGAATGTGAAAAACCCAGCAGCGTTACAGTTCGTGAAGCAAACCGGAGCGCCTGGCACCTACTACCATACCCCGTTCAAAGACACTCAAATCTTTTGTCTTGCCCATTCACCCTCTGAATGGCACACATACACAATCCATGTCTCAATTGTCTCAAGGCTTAAAAGTCCTTCTTTAACCTGTCTCCTCCCCTTCATCTACACTGATTGAAATTGATTTAACAGGTGGCATTTGGGCTGTTGCGGTCACCGTATTACCGCCACACACCGGCGGTCACGAGTCATGAAGGCAGTCAAATTTCACATGACCGTTTAGTCCAGGCTCTGTCGTGGCCGGCCGCGACCGGGAGACCCATGGGGCGGCACACAATTGGCCCAGCGTCATCCAGGGTATAGGAGGAAATGGCTGGCAGGGATGTAGCTCAGTTGGTAAAGTATGGCGTTTGCAACGCCAGGGTTGTGGGTTCGATTCCCATGGGGGGCCAGTATGAAAAAAATAAAAAAATAATGTATGCACTCACTAACTGTAAATTGCTCTGGATAAGAGCGTCTGCTAAATGACGTAAATGTAAATGTAGTCACTGTAATTATAGGCTTCTCCAAGCTCTGATGCTGCTGATGGTCATTAGTAGCCTACCAAACCTGCTAACTGCCTGGTACTCAGTACTCTATTGTCCCTATAATCAGTCTGACATCAATGCAAATGTGTTCGAAAATCTAATCAAACACTTCATGAGAGCTAATGAGTTCATGTTGCGCAACATTTCTAAAGGCTATGGAGTAGCGGGAGAAAACAGAGTGATGGCCTCTAATAAAAAGAGGAGGATCCCATCAGCTTTCTATAGGCTAGGCCTACTATATTTATTTCTCAACTTTCCTAATATTAAGCACATTGCTTCTCTTTACAACAGGAGTATAGCCTACCTGGCTGGCATGAAAATAAACCATGGGGAAAAGCGTCCTCCATTCGCTATTTAAGTTTATTTAAGTTATTTTTTCCCCTGCCCCTGTTTCGATACAGGTGCATGATAATGGTCCATTCTAAATCAAAACAAATGTCACACATATATTATTTAGTAAAGGCAAGATTAAATCAAGAATAGTCTGATGGGTGACCATATTAGCCTATCAGTTGTGAATTATATATAATCGCTTGTGAATGATTCCCAGCTTAAGAAACAAAGCTTTTTCTAATCATAGTCACACACCTCATGTAGCCTAGCCCATAGGCCTATATGTTTTAATAAGGTTTGTATCTAAAGTGGCCAAATAACTTCTTAAAATGAAGCACATTAATCCGCTTTACAAGGGGTGTAGAGCCTAACTGGCATACATAAGCAGCGCGTGAGTTTCAAGTTTGGGGAAGATCATTTTCACCATAAAAATGCATAATTGTATTTGCGGTCACTTTTGATAATGGTCTTTTCCACTAATGGAACATTGGCATTTATAGCCTACTTGTCACGGATTCTGCCGAGGCTGCTCCTCCTCCTTGCTCGGGCAGGCTTCGGCGTTCGTCGTCCCCGGAGTACTAGCTACCACCGTTAGATATTTCGATGTTTGATTGGTTTGGTCTGTCTGTTGCACCTGTGTCCGTTTGTGTCTGATTATGTGTCCTATAAGTTTCCGGCTTTGTGTTTGTGAGTTTGTGTGTTATTTTCCGCCTGTCCGTTGGTGTCACCCGTGCAGTACTCTGGACTCTGTTTATTGTGACGCACTGTGTTTGCGTTGTCGCTCGCCTCCTTGTTTGAGGTCCTTTATTTTGTTTTGTTTATACAGTTCAGTAAAGTCTTGTTTGACTGAGCCCATGCGTCCTGCGTCTGACTCCTCAACCACATCCACATCAACACTGACAGAATAACACACCTTATGGAGTCAGCAGGAGCAGCGGCGACACCCAAGTCGCTGGAGGAACGGATCAGCGATCAAGACACCATGATCCGGCAACTTGGGGTCGCCATGAACGAGGTGTCCAACACTCTGCGCCGTTTGGTCACCAGAGAAGTGCCCACACCTTCGCACACCTTACCATCACCATCGGCCAGTCCTCCTCTCCCAGCACCGGAACCCAGTGGTATTCGGCTCTCGCTCCCGAGGGCATATGATGGTTCCGCAGCCGGGTGTCAGGGGTTCCTCCTGCAGGTGGAACTCTACCTGGCCACCATACACCCGGCGCCCTCGGGATACGAGAGCGTCTCCGCCCTCATCTCCTGTCTCTCCGGCAAGGCGTTGGAGTGGGCCAACGCCGAATGGAGGGGAATAGACGCCGCCACCATCACCTACGCAGAGTTCTCCCGCCGCTTCAGGACAATGTTCGATCATCCACCTGAGGGGAAGGCGGCGGGGGAGCGTCTGTTCCACCTCCGACAGGGGAAGAGGAGTGCACAGGAGTTCGCCCTGGAGTTCCGGACTCTAGCGGCGGATGCGGGGTGGAATGAGAGGGCCCTCATCGACCACTATCGGTGCAGCCTACGAGAGGACGTTCGTCGTGAGCTGGCCTGCAGGGACACCAACCTATCCTTCCAGTTGGTGGACATTTCCATCCGTCTCGACACCCTGCTGGCTACCCGCGGACGTCCCGAATGGGGGTCGTCCATTCCACCCTCCAGCACCCCCGAGCCGATTCCCATGGAGCTCGGGGGTGCTGGCGCTAGGGAGAGGAGGAGAGAGAACCCGAGGGGGGCCGTCCCCTGCACCAACTGTGTCCGTGGAGGGCACACTGCGGCTAGGTGCTGGGGAGGGTCTCCTGGGAGAGGGGACAACAGGTTACGCACTGGGGAGTCATTTCAGGTGAGTAGGCGCCCCACTCACCCAGAGCTCTCTGTTGGTCACCTGTGTATACCTGTGAGATTTCCACAGGTGGCACCTCATTCCCAGCATAAGGCGCTAGTCGATTCAGGCGCAGCTGGGAATTTTGTTGATCGTGAGTTTTGTTCTAGGTTAGGAATTCCCCTTCGGCCGGTGGAAGCCCCCTTCCCTGTCCATGCCCTAGACAGCCAGCCGCTGGGGTCGGGGTTGATTAGAGAAGTCACAGCACCACTTAAGATGATTACGCAGGGGGGTCATGAGGAGATCATTCAGTTTTATCTGATCGACTCTCCTGCGTATCCCGTGGTGCTGGGGCTTCCCTGGTTAAGCGCCCATGATCCTACCATTGCGTGGCAACAGAGGGCTCTTATGGAGTGGTCTGCCCAGTGTGTAGGGAGATGTCTAGGTGTTTCCTTAGGGGCGACCTCGGTGGAGAGTCCGAACCAAGTGCCCGCAATGCGCATTCCCTCTGAATATGAGGATTTAGCACTTGTGTTCAGCAAGACTAGGGCAACACGGTTGCCACCTCATAGACAGGGGGATTGTGCGATAGATCTCCAAACAGGAGCGGCACTTCCGCGGAGCCGTGTGTATCCCCTGTCTCAAGAGGAGACAGCGGCTATGGAGACTTACATAGCCGAGTCCTTGGAACAGGGATACATACGGTCCTCCACTTCCCCGGTTTCCTCGAGTTTCTTCTTTGTGAAGAAGAAGGACGGGGGTTTGCGCCCGTGTATTGATTACCGTAGTCTCAATCAGATCACGGTTAAGTACAGTTATCCTCTTCCTCTGATTGCGACTATGACTGAATCGTTACGCGGAGCGCGGTTCTTCACAAAGTTGGATCTCAGGAGCGCGTACAATCTGGTGCGCATTAGGGAGGGGGATGAATGGAAAACAGCATTTAGCACCACCTCGGGTCATTACGAGTATCTCGTCATGCCATACGGGTTAATGAATGCTCCTTCAGTCTTCCAATCCTTTGTGGACGAGATTTTCAGGGGCATGCATGGGCAGGGGGTGGTAGTGTACATCGACGACATCCTAGTGTACTCTTCTACACGAGCCGAGCATGTAGCCCTGGTGCGCCGAGTGTTGAGGAGGTTGTTGGAGCACGACCTGTATGTCAAGGCAGAGAAATGTCTGTTCTTCCAGGAGTCCATCTCCTTTTTGGGTTATCGATTGTCCGCGTCTGGTGTGAAGATAGAGGTTGACCGTGTGTCGGCCGTGCGTAATTGGCAAACTCCAACCACTGTAAAAGAGGTGCAGCAGTTTTTGGGTTTTGCTAATTACTACCGGAGGTTTATCCGGGGCTTTGGACAGGTGGCAGCTCCCATTACGTCCCTGCTGAAGGGGGGCCCGGTGCGTTTGCAGTGGTCAGCTGAAGCGTTCAGGGCATTTGTTAAACTGAAGAACCTGTTCACTTCGGCCCCGGTGCTGGCGCATCCGGACCCCGCTTTACCATTCCAAGGGAGCTGTTAGCCGTGGTTCAGGCCCTAAAGGTGTGGAGGCATTGGCTTGAGGGGGCTCAACACCCTTTCCTCATTCTGACTGACCACCGTAACCTGGAGTACATCCGGGCAGCTAGGAGATTAAACCCTCGTCAGGCTATGTTACGGATACAGGTATCCTGTGTTTTTGTGTGTTTCTCTCCTTCTGCCCTAATCACAGGTGTCCTGTATGTTCCTGATTGGTGGTCGTTGAGGTGTCTGCTGATTGGACCAATCAGTGAACATTCCTGTTAATTGCACCACCTGTTATTCGTTTGTTCAATCACACATCCCATTTTATAAAAACCAGACTTGTGTTTGTTGCAAGAGAGAGATTTTTGCCATATGTGAGTATGGACACGGTGGTGTCCTGTGTGTTGTGTACTCACTAAGTTGTTGGTTACCCTATTGGTAACTTTGTTAGAGACTTTTTCTATATGTGAGTATGGACACGGTGGTGTCCTGTGTGTTGTGTACTCGCTAAATTGCTGATTACCCTGTTTAGTAGCTTTGTGTGTTTTTTGGGAAAAGGGGGGTTTAAGCTAGTTGCCCTTGGGCGTACATTACCCGTAGGAAGAAATCTGTCTATAAACACCAGTTAGACCTGAGCGGACCACCCACTGTATTTTTGTATGGTAGCAGTAGCCTAGCGGTTCTTCAGGCAGGCTAGATCAGTTTAGGGGGTTTTACACTATTGTTTCATTTCTTGGGTCCTGCTCAGCCCTTTTTCCCAAACCCTTACCGTGTGTTCATAAATAAACACTTTGTGTTTGACGGTAGTTCATGGTAGTTGTGTCTTATTTGTTCTCACTATTCCATGCCACACTTATAATTTACATGAATTTATGTTACGGGTCTCATGTCCATCCACCCTAGATGTTTAGAGCCACGGGGTTCGTAACATAAAGTGGGGGCTCGTCTGGGATTCTATCTATCCCATGCTGCTCATGTAAATTAGTTAGTGTCTGGTTCAGTGTTGAGCTTGGCAGCTGTAACTACCTGTTTTTTTTTGTGTGTGTTCAGTAGTCGACGGCTCGTGTTGCTAGTAGGATGGCTACTTTTGAGTTAGAGGCATTTTTGGAAAACCCTACGTGGGGGGTTTTTGAGAATTGTCGTAGAGTGGATCTACAGGCTTTGGCTGACCACTTTTCTGTACCCATACCGAGGGGTTTAGTGAAAGCAGAAGTTAGGGAAGTAGTGTTAGCGATATTGTTAAACGAGCGAGTGCTTGAGTTACCGCCGCCTGAGTCTGCTGCTCCTGTAGGGGATGTGGTTGCTGTTCCTGTAAGCCCATCAGTGTCTGAGGACGAGACTAAGGCTCCAGCCACATTGCCCCGTTATGACCCACTCTCCCCACTGACTGACAGTGATGCCAGGATCGATGTCCGCTCGACACGGCTCCAAATGGAGGCGGAAGAGCGGGCACAAATCAGGCAAGACAAGCTGGAGATGCGTAAGCTAGAGGCAGAACAGGAGACGCGCAAGATGGAACTGGAGACGCGTAGGCTTGATCAAGAACTGGAGACGCGTAGGCTTGATCAAGAACTGGAGACGCGTAAGATGGAACTGGAGATGCGTAAAATGGAACTAGAGGCAGAAACAGCGAGGTTAGTCTCTGCTAATACTATGCCTGCTAGTGAGCCATCCTCACCAGCTGTGTCATCTGCTACGTTTGATATTAGTAGGCAGATCACCTTGGTACCTGTGTTCAGGGAGTCAGAGGTTGATTCCTATTTCAGTGTGTTTGAACGTATAGCGGTAGCATTGAAATGGCCCGAAGAGGTATGGTGCCTATTACTTCAGTGTAAACTAACAGGTAAAGCCCAAGAGGTTCTGGCAGCGCTACCTCTTGAAGACAGTTTGAATTATGAAGTGGTCAAAGCTACTGTTCTTCGTGCCTATGAGCTTGTTCCTGAGGCATATCGACAGAGATTTAGGTCTCATAAAAAGTCTCCTACTCAGACTTATGTGGAGTTTGCTAGAGACAAAGGAAATCTGTTTGACAAATGGCACAGTGCTAGTAAGGTAACTGATTTTAACTCTCTACGGGAGTTAATCTTGTTAGAAGAGTTTAAAAATTGCTTACCGGAACGCATTGTAGTTTATCTGAACGAACAGAAAGTATCCTCACTGTCGGAAGCGTCTGTATTGGCAGACGAGTTTGTGTTGACGCATAAGAGCGTGTTTTCGGCTCGTACGGAGAGCAGGGCTGCGGAGTTGCTAACTTTTAGTCCTAGTCGACCAGCAGTACATCCAGCGCGCCCAAAAGATGTGCGTCACTGTTTCTATTGTCATAAGGTGGGACATATGGTTAATGATTGCTTTCTGCTAAAACGCAAACAGGGGATGCCTCAGCACGCCAGGCCGCCAACGGGTGTTGGGCTGATTCGTACGGTTGTCAGGCCGGAATCAAGACAGAAGCCTCATAGTGAATGTGGTTTGAAAGTCCCTGTCCCAGATCACAGTTATGAACCGTTCATTTTTGAGGGGTTTGTTTCTATATCAGATGACGAAGCGTCTCAGCGTCCAGTTAGAATCCTCAGAGATACTGGTGCGGCGCAGTCGTTCATACTAGCTGATGTGTTGCCCTTGTCTAATAATACATATTGTGGTTCCAGTGTGTTAGTACAAGGAATTGAAATGGGTTTCGTCCCAGTGCCATTGCACTTTGTGAACGTACACTCTGAGTTAGTCAGTGGATTGTTCAGAGTTGGCGTACGTCCGATGTTGCCAGTAAAAGGGGTGACCTTCATAATGGGCAACGATATTGCCGGAGGAAAGGTAATACCCATATTGGAGGTATTGGATAAAGGTGACCAGTCTCTCTCCGAGGAGCTGGCACAGGGTTATCCAGATGTGTTCCCCGCTTGTGCTGTCACACGTGCTCAAGCCCGACAAGTGGGTGAAGTGGTAGATTTGTCAGACACGATTCTATTCAGAGAGTGTGACCCAGAGGATAGTTCGGGTGCTACCTCTGGTAAGCTGGTGCAGTCTGACCAACAGCCCAGAGAAAGGAAGAAGGATGTGGAACTTGTTGCTGAGGCAATACAGTTACCAGTTACTCGTGAGCAGCTGATCGCTAACCAACAGGTTGACATTAGTCTGGCTAACTGTTTTTCTAGTGTTGTCTCAGAGGACGAGCTAAAGAAGAAAAACATGGCATACTTCATTGATGGTAATCTCCTCATGCGTAAATGGACATCCCATGTTGACGCTGGCGGAGATTGGAATGCTGTTTACCAAATAGTGATTCCTACAGCCTTTCGACAAAATGTTTTATCCCTCGCTCATGATCACCAGTGGTCCGGACATCTGGGAGTCACCAAGACTTATGATCGAGTTTTGCGACATTTCTTTTGGCCTGGCTTAAAACAAGATGTGGCTCAGTTCTGTCGGACTTGCCACACCTGTCAAGTAGTTGGGAAACCGAACCAGGTTATTTCCCCGCGCCTCTTTGTCCCATACCGGCCATAGGTGAACCATTCGAGCATGTGATGGTTGATTGTGTTGGACCATTACCAAAAACAAAATCTGGTAACCAGTTTATGTTGACAATTATGTGTGTGGCCACCAGGTACCCAGAGGCCATTCCTCTGCGAAGGATTACTGCTCCAGTGGTGAGTAAAAGCGTTGATCAAATTCTTCTCAACTTTTGGATTACCTAAGGTGATACAAACTGATCAGGGTACGAATTTCCTTTCTAAACTTTTCAAACAAGTGTTAAAATCCTTGTCAGTTACACACCGTGTGTCAAGCGCATATCACCCAGAGTCTCAGGGTGCGCTTGAACGTTGGCATCAGACACTGAAGTCTATGCTCCGTAAATATTGCATGGAATCTGAGAAAGATTGGGATGAGGGAGTTCCTCTAGTGTTGTTTGCTGTCCGTGAGACAGTACAGGAATCCCTAGGGTTCAGCCCAGCTGAACTGGTGTTTGGACACACCATGAGAGGACCTATGAAAGTCCTTAAGGATCAGTTTTTGTCACAAGAGTTGTGTGTGAAAGAAAATGTGTTGGACTACGTTAGTCGCTTTCGTGAGCGCCTACATGCTGCCTGTGCTCTAGCAAAGGAAGCGCTGTCTTCCCTCACAGAAACGGATGAAACGACACTATGACACACAGGCTGTTTCTCGTTCACTGCAGCCAGGTGACCGAAGTTCTTGTGTTGTTGCCTGTGCCAGGAGCGTCATTGTCAGCACGTTTCTCTGGTCCTTATGTCATTGAAAAGAAACTAACTGAAACTGACTATGTGATACAGACTCCTGATAGAAAACGCCAATCTCGTGTGTGCCACGTTAACATGTTGAAGACATACCACACCAGACCCGTCACTCAGGTAGACAGTCCAGAGAAACTGGCCGAGTCGGCTGTCTCTGTTGCTGCTACGGCTGTAGTGGGAGGTAATGTTAATGATGTGGACGGAGATGGTTTGGAGTTGCGCAATACTCAGCAGCAGTGTGCTAGATTGCCCAATTCAGAGATGCTGTTGTCTCTCCCGGCAAGCCTGATTCATTTAACGGACAGACAGTCAGATGATATTGTGAGACTGTTACACAGCTTTCCATGTCTTTTTAATGATGTTCCTACATGTACAAATGTGTTAGAACATGACATTAATGTTGGAAACGCTGCACCTATCAAGCAACATCCTTATCGTGTCAACGTCGCTAAGAGAAAGATAATGAGGGGTGAGGTCGGTTATTTGCTGGAGAATAACCTGGCTATGCCAAGTTCAAGTCCTTGGAGTTCTCCGTGCATTCTGGTTCCTAAACCTGATGGGACATCCAGATTATGTACGGACTATCGGAAAGTCAATGCGGTCACAGTGCCCGACTCGTTCCCGTTACCCAGACTGGATGACTGTATTGATACTGTTGGTGCTGCTACTTATGTAACAAAATTAGATCTTCTAAAAGGTTACTGGCAGGTGCCGTTAACCCCACGTGCCTCAGACATCTCTGCCTTTGTGACCCCAGATCACTTCCTACAATATGCTGTCATGGCATTTGGGATGCGGAACGCACCAGCCACTTTCCAACGCCTGGTTAACACAGTATTGGCTGGAGTTCGTAATTGTAGTGCTTACCTTGATGATCTGGTAATTTATTCAACTGAGTGGTCTGATCATGTTAACACTCTAAGGGTAGTGTGTGAACGTCTAGCAACCGCTTCTCTAACCCTGAACTTAGCAAAGTGCGAGTTTGGGAAGGCCACTGTTACGTATCTTGGTAAACAGGTCGGCCATGGTCAGGTGCGCCCTGTAGATGCCAAGGTCTCAGCTATAAACGCATTTCCCGCACCTACCACCAGAAGAGAGCTACGCCGTTTTTAGGGATGGTTGGCTACTACCGTAGTTTCTGTAAAAATTTCTCTGCGGTAGTTGCTCCATTAACGGATTTGCTCAGTCCGGCGAGAAAATTTGTATGGTCTGAAGATTGTTGTACTGCTTTCAACACTGCTAAAGCACTCTTGTGTAGTACTCCTGTTCTTGCTGCGCCAGATTTTGAGCGGCCGTTTAAACTGGAGGTAGATGCAAGTGCCAGAGGTGCTGGTGCTGTTCTACTGCAGCAAGACCAGAGTGGAGTGGACCATCCTGTCTGTTATTTTTCACGGAAATTTAACAAATGTCAGACAAACTATTCCACCATTGAACAAGAAGCTCTAGCTTTGTTGTTAGCTCTGCAGTACTTTGAAGTTTATGTTGGTTCCAGTGCATTACCAGTGGTAGTGTATACTGACCATAATCCCTTAGTTTTTCTCCACCGGATGTACAACCAGAACCAACGCCTTATGCGTTGGGCACTTGTCGTGCAAAATTATAATTTGGAGATCCGCCACAAAAAGGGGTTAGATAATGTGTTGGCAGATGCTTTGTCTCGTGTGTAATGATCTAGGTTTTTTTTTGTTATCCCGATAGGATGATTTGTGAATTTGGGTGTTGTGATAGTACGTGTGTCGCAAACCATTTTGGTTTGCTCTTTTAAGGGTGGGAGTGTTACGGATACAGGTATCCGTAACAGGCTAGGTGGAACATGTTCCTGACCCGGTTTGTTTTTAAGATCACGTACATCCCAGGGTCCCAGAACGGTAAGGCAGACACCCTGTCCCGGCGGTATGACACAGAGGAGAGGTCCATTGAGCCCACTCCCATACTGCCGGAGTCTTGTCTGGTGGCTCCGGTGGTGTGGGAGGTCGATGCGGAGATCGAGCGGGCGTTACGTACCGACCCTACTCCCCCAGAGTGTCCTGTGGGGCGGACGTACGTTCCGCTCGAGGTTCGTGATCGCCTTATTTATTGGGCTCATACATCACCCTCCTCTGGACATCCAGGTATTGGCCGGACAGTGCACTGCCTTAGCGTGAAATACTGGTGGCCAACGTTAGCTAGGGATGTGAGGGTTTATGTCTCCTCCTGCTCGGTGTGCGCCCAGTGTAAGGCGCCTAGACACCTACCCAGGGGAAAGTTACATCCCCTGCCCGTTCCACAACGACCATGGTCCCACCTCTCGGTGGATTTTGTGACCGACCTTCCCCCCTCCCAGGGGAATACCACCATTTTGGTCGTTGTGGATCGGTTTTCCAAGGCCTGTCGTCTCCTCCCAATGCCGGGTCTCCCTACTGCCCTACAGACCGCTGAGGCCCTATTTACCCACGTTTTCCGGCACTATGGGGTTCCCGAGGATATAGTGTCTGACCGAGGTCCCCAGTTCACCTCCAGAGTCTGGGGGGCGTTCATGGAACGCTTGGGGGTCTCGGTGAGCCTTACCTCGGGGTACCACCCAGAGAGCAATGGGCAGGTAGAACGAGTCAACCAGGATGTGGTTAGGTTTCTGAGGTCCTACTGCCAGGGCCGGCCGGAGGAGTGGTCAAGGTATATCCCCTGGGCAGAGATGGCACAGAACTCTCTCCGCCACTCCTCCACCAATCTAACCCCTTTCCAGTGTGTGTTAGGGTATCAGCCGGTTCTGGCACCATGGCACCAGAGCCAGATCGAGGCTCCTGCGGTGGATGAGTGGATTCGGCGCTCGGAGGAGACGTGGGACGCTGCACATGTCCATCTGTAGCGGGCCATCTGTCGACAGAAGGCGAGCGCCGATCGCCACCGCAGTGAGGGACCGGTGTACGCACCGGGAGATCGAGTCTGGCTCTCGACTCGAAACCTGCCCCTCCGCCTGCCCTGCCGGAAGCTGGGTCGGCGGTTTGTGAGGCCTTTTAAAGTCCTGAGGAGATTGAACGAGGTGTGTTACAGGTTACAACTGCCTATTGATTATAAGAATATTAACCCCTCGTTCCATGTGTCTCTTCTCAGGCCGTTGGTAGCTGGTCCACTCCAGGAAGGTGAGATACGGGAGACTCCTCCGCCCCCACTGGACATCGAGGGAGCTCCGGCGTACACGGTCAGGACCATCTTGGACTCGAGACGTCGGATGGGGGGTCTCCAGTATCTCGTGGAGTGGGAGGGGTACGGCCCGGAGGAACGGTGCTGGGTGCCTAGGAGGGATATCCTAGATCCATCCCTCCTGACTGAGTTCCTCCTCCGCCTTGCTCGGGCAGGCTTCGGCGTTCGTCGTCCCCGGAGTACTAGCTACCACCGTTAGATATTTCGATGTTTGATTGGTTTGGTCTGTCTGTTGCACCTGTGTCCGTTTGTGTCTGATTATGTGTCCTATAAGTTTCCGGCTTTGTGTTTGTGTGTTATTTTCCGCCTGTCCGTTGGTGTCACCCGTGCAGTACTCTGGACTCTGTTTATTGTGACGCACTGTGTTTGCGTTGTCGCTCGCCTCCTTGTTTGAGGTCCTTTATTTTGTTTTGTTTATACAGTTCAGTAAAGCCTTGTTTGACTGAGCCCATGCGTCCTGCGTCTGACTCCTCAACCACATCCACATCAACACTGACACTACTACCATGTGCGCATTGCTGATCTTATAATGTGAAGAAATAGCCTAATAGTTTATCAACATTTTAAGCTAAACCTTCTGATCTGTTGCGTCAGCCACATTGCACTTTTTTTTTTTTACCTCAGAATTGCATCCCGATGTGTCTGTCTTCACTTGTAGCCTGTGAGAAAGACCAGATCACGTGATGGAGAGCCATGTGAGTGAGAGGTGATTCGGAGCAGCAAACTCAGGGAGAAGGGCACAACGCAGCACTCAGGGAGAAGGGCACAACGCAGCACTCAGGGAGAAGGGCACAACGCAGCACTCAGGGAGAAGGGAACAACGCAGCACTCAGGGAGAAGGGCACAACGCAGCACTCAGGGAGAAGGGCACAACGCAGCACTCAGGGAGAAGGGCACAACGCAGCACTCAGGGAGAAGGGCACAATGCAGCACTCAGGGAGAAGGGCACAACGCAGCACTCAGGGAGAAGGGCACAACGCAGCACTCAGGGAGAAGGACACAACGCAGCACTCAGGGAGAAGGGCACAACGCAGCACTCAGGGAGAAGGGCACAACGCAGCACTCAGGGAGAAGGGCACAACGCAGCACTCAGGGAGAAGGGAACAACGCAGCACTCAGGGAGAAGGGCACAACGCACCACTCAGGGAGAAGGGCACAACGCACCACTCAGAGAGAAGGACACAACGCAGCACTCAGGGAGAAGGACACAACGCAGCACTCAGGGAGAAGGGCACAACGCAGCACTCAGGGAGAAGGGCACAACGCAGCACTCAGGGAGAAGGGCACAACGCAGCACTCAGGGAGAAGGACACAACGCACCACTCAGGGAGAAGGACACAACGCAGCACTCAGGGAGAAGGGCACAACGCAGCACTCAGGGAGAAGGACACAAGGCAGCACTCAGGGAGAAGGGAACAACGCAGCACTCAGGGAGAAGGGCACAACGCAGCACTCAGGGAGAAGGACACAACGCAGCACTCAGGGAGAAGGACACAAGGCAGCACTCAGGGAGAAGGACACAAGGCAGCACTCAGGGAGAAGGGAACAACGCAGCACTCAGGGAGAAGGGCACAACGCAGCACTCAGGGAGAAGGGCACAACGCAGCACTCAGGGAGAAGGGCACAACGCAGCACTCAGGGAGAAGGGCACAACGCAGCACTCAGGGAGAAGGATACAACGCAGCACTCAGGGAGAAGGGAACAACGCAGCACTCAGGGCAGCAATAGGCATGGATGTTTTTTAGGGTGCATTATGGCCAAAGGGGATGCCGCCGTGGAATTCGAGGCATTATCAAGTGCTTGTCAAATTGAGAATGAGAGACTTTTGGAGTGTGTACAGCCTGCGCAAAAAACAAAGCAGAGCTCATGCCTTTCAAGCAACTTTTTTCAAATCATCATTAGTCTCATCACGCAGCCTTACAATGTATTAAAAATCAAAACATATAGCCCAACGTTTGTAGAACAACTAAAGTTACATTGATAACTCTAAATTAAGCATATAGGAGGACCTATTTATTTGTTAACCGCTCAACACAGAATAGCCGCATGTGCTCACTCCCTCAAATCGTTTGGAGAAAATATTTATATTTTATTCAGCTTTGTTCAATTGTATTCTTCATACTATAAAATAAAATAATGCCAAGGAATTCTAAGCTAATCTTGTCTGCTAAATGAACTAGTGTAGCCCACAGCCATATGGCATAGCCAGATCAGGACCTAACATAAGGACAACTCAGAGGATGCTATTCTGTTCTTCTGAAATAGAGTATATTTTCTTCATATCATGCTTCTTTAGACCTATCTAAAATAAATAATGGATTTATTGTGAAGGTGTACGCTATATTACATGGATTAATTAGACTTTTTAAAAACTGTCTTGTAGGCTATGTGGAAGCCAGGAGCTGCTAAATGTGTTTATGTTAATTAACGGTCAATTACCGTGAGACCGACAGTTATTTGCTTGACAATCACCGGCTGACTACATTCTGTGACCGCCACAGCCCTACGTGGCATCAATAAGGGATCATGGCTCTCACAGAGTCAATCGATGTCAAGGAAAGAGCAGGTGGTCTTAATGTTTTGTATACTCATAGGTTGTTTTGTCTGCCTTGTTGGTTGTGTTCACAAAGACCAATTGAATTCCCCATGAGAGACAAAGTTATGTAGTGTTGAATAGTGGATGATGATGATGGTGATGATGATGATATCTTACGTTGGGCCTGCACCACATAGAAGGAGACGGGTTCAGTCCAGGATCCGTTACCAGCCAGGGAGGTGGCTCTGACCCGGGCGGAGTAGTTACCAGGTCCAAGGTTACTGAGTCTGGCACCACGCTGCTCTCTATAGAGCTGCCGAGACACGCACTCATGCTTCTCTGGCTGGACACAGAGAAACACACTGTTAGACTACTGCTTCTCTGGCTGGACACAGAGAAACACACTGTTAGACTACTGCTTCTCTGGCTGGACAGACACAGAGAAACACACTGTTAGACTACTGCTTCTCTGGCTGGACAGACACAGAGAAACACACTGTTAGACTACTGCTTCTCTGGCTGGACACAGAGAAACACACTGTTAGACTACTGCTTCTCTGGCTGGACACAGAGAAACACACTGTTAGACTACTGCTTCTCTGACTGGACACAGAGAAACACACTGTTAGACTACTGCTTCTCTGGCTGGACAGACACAGAGAAACACACTGTTAGACTACTGCTTCTCTGGCTGGACACAGAGAAACACACTGTTAGACTACTGCTTCTCTGGCTGGACAGACACAGAGAAACACACTGTTAGACTACTGCTTCTCTGGCTGGACACAGAGAAACACACTGTTAGACTACTGCTTCTCTGGCTGGACACAGAGAAACACACTGTTAGACTACTGCTTCTCTGGCTGGACACAGAGAAACACACTGTTAGACTACTGCTTCTCTGGCTGGACACAGAGAAACACACTGTTAGACTACTGCTTCTCTGGCTGGACACAGAGAAACACACTGTTAGACTACTGCTTCTCTGGCTGGACAGACACAGAGAAACACACTGTTAGACTACTGCTTCTCTGGCTGGACACAGAGAAACACACTGTTAGACTACTGCTTCTCTGGCTGGACACAGAGAAACACACTGTTAGACTACTGCTTCTCTGGCTGGACACAGAGAAACACACTGTTAGACTACTGCTTCTCTGGCTGGACAGACACAGAGAAACACACTGTTAGACTACTGCTTCTCTGGCTGGACACAGAGAAACACACTGTTAGACTACTGCTTCTCTGGCTGGACACAGAGAAACACACTGTTAGACTACTGCTTCTCTGGCTGGACAGACACAGAGAAACACACTGTTAGACTACTGCTTCTCTGACTGGACACAGAGAAACACACTGTTAGACTACTGCTTCTCTGGCTGGACACAGAGAAACACACTGTTAGACTACTGCTTCTCTGGCTGGACAGACACAGAGAAACACACTGTTAGACTACTGCTTCTCTGACTGGACACAGAGAAACACACTGTTAGACTACTGCTTCTCTGGCTGGACACAGAGAAACACACTGTTAGACTACTGCTTCTCTGGCTGGACAGACACAGAGAAACACACTGTTAGACTACTGCTTCTCTGGCTGGACACAGAGAAACACACTGTTAGACTACTGCTTCTCTGACTGGACACAGAGAAACACACTGTTAGACTACTGCTTCTCTGGCTGGACACAGAGAAACACACTGTTAGACTACTGCTTCTCTGGCTGGACACAGAGAAACACACTGTTAGACTACTGCTTCTCTGGCTGGACACAGAGAAACACACTGTTAGACTACTGCTTCTCTGGCTGGACACAGAGAAACACACTGTTAGACTACTGCTTCTCTGGCTGGACAGACACAGAGAAACACACTGTTAGACTACTGCTTCTCTGGCTGGACACAGAGAAACACACTGTTAGACTACTGCTTCTCTGGCTGGACACAGAGAAACACACTGTTAGACTACTGCTTCTCTGGCTGGACACAGAGAAACACACTGTTAGACTACTGCTTCTCTGGCTGGACAGACACAGAGAAACACACTGTTAGACTACTGCTTCTCTGGCTGGACACAGAGAAACACACTGTTAGACTACTGCTTCTCTGGCTGGACACAGAGAAACACACTGTTAGACTACTGCTTCTCTGGCTGGACAGACACAGAGAAACACACTGTTAGACTACTGCTTCTCTGACTGGACACAGAGAAACACACTGTTAGACTACTGCTTCTCTGGCTGGACACAGAGAAACACACTGTTAGACTACTGCTTCTCTGGCTGGACAGACACAGAGAAACACACTGTTAGACTACTGCTTCTCTGACTGGACACAGAGAAACACACTGTTAGACTACTGCTTCTCTGGCTGGACACAGAGAAACACACTGTTAGACTACTGCTTCTCTGGCTGGACAGACACAGAGAAACACACTGTTAGACTACTGCTTCTCTGGCTGGACACAGAGAAACACACTGTTAGACTACTGCTTCTCTGACTGGACACAGAGAAACACACTGTTAGACTACTGCTTCTCTGGCTGGACACAGAGAAACACACTGTTAGACTACTGCTTCTCTGGCTGGACACAGAGAAACACACTGTTAGACTACTGCTTCTCTGGCTGGACACAGAGAAACACACTGTTAGACTACTGCTTCTCTGGCTGGACACAGAGAAACACACTGTTAGACTACTGCTTCTCTGGCTGGACACAGAGAAACACACTGTTAGACTACTGCTTCTCTGGCTGGACACAGAGAAACACACTGTTAGACTACTGCTTCTCTGGCTGGACAGACACAGAGAAACACACTGTTAGACTACTGCTTCTCTGGCTGGACACAGAGAAACACACTGTTAGACTACTGCTTCTCTGGCTGGACACAGAGAAACACACTGTTAGACTACTGCTTCTCTGGCTGGACACAGAGAAACACACTGTTAGACTACTGCTTCTCTGGCTGGACAGACACAGAGAAACACACTGTTAGACTACTGCTTCTCTGGCTGGACACAGAGAAACACACTGTTAGACTACTGCTTCTCTGGCTGGACACAGAGAAACACGCTGTTAGACTACTGCTTCTCTGGCTGGACAGACACAGAGAAACACACTGTTAGACTACTGCTTCTCTGGCTGGACACAGAGAAACACACTGTTAGACTACTGCTTCTCTGGCTGGACAGACACAGAGAAACACACTGTTAGACTACTGCTTCTCTGGCTGGACAGACACAGAGAAACACACTGTTAGACTACTGCTTCTCTGGCTGGACAGACACAGAGAAACACACTGTTAGACTACTGCTTCTCTGACTGGACACAGAGAAACACACTGTTAGACTACTGCTTCTCTGGCTGGACACAGAGAAACACACTGTTAGACTACTGCTTCTCTGGCTGGACACCAGAGAAACACACTGTTAGACTACTGCTTCTCTGGCTGGACACAGAGAAACACACTGTTAGACTACTGCTTCTCTGGCTGGACAGACACAGAGAAACACACTGTTAGACTACTGCTTCTCTGGCTGGACAGACACAGAGAAACACACTGTTAGACTACTGCTTCTCTGGCTGGACACAGAGAAACACACTGTTAGACTACTGCTTCTCTGGCTGGACAGACACAGAGAAACACACTGTTAGACTACTGCTTCTCTGACTGGACACAGAGAAACACACTGTTAGACTACTGCTTCTCTGGCTGGACAACAGAGAAACACACTGTTAGACTACTGCTTCTCTGGCTGGACACAGAGAAACACACTGTTAGACTACTGCTTCTCTGGCTGGACACAGAGAAACACACTGTTAGACTACTGCTTCTCTGGCTGGACACCAGAGAAACACACTGTTAGACTACTGCTTCTCTGGCTGGACACAGAGAAACACACTGTTAGACTACTGCTTCTCTGGCTGGACAACAGAGAAACACACTGTTAGACTACTGCTTCTCTGGCTGGACACACAGAGAAACACACTGTTAGACTACTGCTTCTCTGGCTGGACACAGAGAAACACGCTGTTAGACTACTGCTTCTCTGGCTGGACAGACACAGAGAAACACACTGTTAGACTACTGCTTCTCTGACTGGACAGACACAGAGAAACACACTGTTAGACTACTGCTTCTCTGACTGGACACAGAGAAACACACTGTTAGACTACTGCTTCTCTGGCTGGACACAGAGAAACACACTGTTAGACTACTGCTTCTCTGGCTGGACACAGAGAAACACACTGTTAGACTACTGCTTCTCTGGCTGGACACAGAGAAACACACTGTTAGACTACTGCTTCTCTGGCTGGACACAGAGAAACACACTGTTAGACTACTGCTTCTCTGACTGGACAGACACAGAGAAACACACTGTTAGACTACTGCTTCTCTGGCTGGACACAGAGAAACACACTGTTAGACTACTGCTTCTCTGGCTGGACACAGAGAAACACACTGTTAGACTACTGCTTCTCTGGCTGGACACAGAGAAACACACTGTTAGACTACTGCTTCTCTGGCTGGACAGACACAGAGAAACACACTGTTAGACTACTGCTTCTCTGGCTGGACACAGAGAAACACACTGTTAGACTACTGCTTCTCTGGCTGGACACAGAGAAACACACTGTTAGACTACTGCTTCTCTGGCTGGACAGACACAGAGAAACACACTGTTAGACTACTGCTTCTCTGGCTGGACAGACACAGAGAAACACACTGTTAGACTACTGCTTCTCTGGCTGGACACAGAGAAACACACTGTTAGACTACTGCTTCTCTGGCTGGACAGACACAGAGAAACACACTGTTAGACTACTGCTTCTCTGGCTGGACAGACACAGAGAAACACACTGTTAGACTACTGCTTCTCTGGCTGGACAGACACAGAGAAACACACTGTTAGACTACTGCTTCTCTGGCTGGACACAGAGAAACACACTGTTAGACTACTGCTTCTCTGGCTGGACACAGAGAAACACACTGTTAGACTACTGCTTCTCTGGCTGGACACAGAGAAACACACTGTTAGACTACTGCTTCTCTGGCTGGACACAGAGAAACACACTGTTAGACTACTGCTTCTCTGGCTGGACAGACACAGAGAAACACACTGTTAGACTACTGCTTCTCTGACTGGACACAGAGAAACACACTGTTAGACTACTGCTTCTCTGGCTGGACACAGAGAAACACACTGTTAGACTACTGCTTCTCTGGCTGGACAGACACAGAGAAACACACTGTTAGACTACTGCTTCTCTGGCTGGACAGACACAGAGAAACACACTGTTAGACTACTGCTTCTCTGGCTGGACACAGAGAAACACACTGTTAGACTACTGCTTCTCTGGCTGGACACAGAGAAACACACTGTTAGACTACTGCTTCTCTGGCTGGACAGACACAGAGAAACACACTGTTAGACTACTGCTTCTCTGGCTGGACAGACACAGAGAAACACACTGTTAGACTACTGCTTCTCTGGCTGGACAGACACAGAGAAACACACTGTTAGACTACTGCTTCTCTGGCTGGACACAGAGAAACACACTGTTAGACTACTGCTTCTCTGGCTGGACAGACACAGAGAAACACACTGTTAGACTACTGCTTCTCTGGCTGGACAGACACAGAGAAACACACTGTTAGACTACTGCTTCTCTGGCTGGACACAGAGAAACACACTGTTAGACTACTGCTTCTCTGACTGGATACAGAGAAACACACTGTTAGACTACTGCTTCTCTGGCTGGACACAGAGAAACACACTGTTAGACTACTGCTTCTCTGGCTGGACAGACACAGAGAAACACACTGTTACACTACTGCTTCTCTGGCTGGACACAGAGAAACACACTGTTAGACTACTGCTTCTCTGACTGGACACAGAGAAACACACTGTTAGACTACTGCTTCTCTGGCTGGACACAGAGAAACACACTGTTAGACTACTGCTTCTCTGGCTGGACACAGAGAAACACACTGTTAGACTACTGCTTCTCTGACTGGACACAGAGAAACACACTGTTAGACTACTGCTTCTCTGACTGGACACAGAGAAACACACTGTTAGACTACTGCTTCTCTGGCTGGACAGACACAGAGAAACACACTGTTAGACTACTGCTTCTCTGGCTGGACACAGAGAAACACACTGTTAGACTACTGCTTCTCTGGCTGGACAGACACAGAGAAACACACTGTTAGACTACTGCTTCTCTGGCTGGACACAGAGAAACACACTGTTAGACTACTGCTTCTCTGGCTGGACACAGAGAAACACACTGTTAGACTACTGCTTCTCTGGCTGGACACAGAGAAACACACTGTTAGACTACTGCTTCTCTGGCTGGACACAGAGAAACACACTGTTAGACTACTGCTTCTCTGGCTGGACAGACACAGAGAAACACACTGTTAGACTACTGCTTCTCTGGCTGGACAGACACAGAGAAACACACCGTTAGACTACTGCTTCTCTGGCTGGACAGACACAGAGAAACACACTGTTAGACTACTGCTTCTCTGGCTGGACAGACACAGAGAAACACACTGTTAGACTACTGCTTCTCTGGCTGGACACAGAGAAACACACTGTTAGACTACTGCTTCTCTGGCTGGACAGACACAGAGAAACACACTGTTAGACTACTGCTTCTCTGGCTGGACAGACACAGAGAAACACACTGTTAGACTACTGCTTCTCTGACTGGACACAGAGAAACACACTGTTAGACTACTGCTTCTCTGGCTGGACACAGAGAAACACACTGTTAGACTACTGCTTCTCTGGCTGGACAGACACAGAGAAACACACTGTTAGACTACTGCTTCTCTGGCTGGACACAGAGAAACACACTGTTAGACTACTGCTTCTCTGGCTGGACACAGAGAAACACACTGTTAGACTACTGCTTCTCTGGCTGGACAGACACAGAGAAACACACTGTTAGACTACTGCTTCTCTGGCTGGACACAGAGAAACACACTGTTAGACTACTGCTTCTCTGGCTGGACAGACACAGAGAAACACACTGTTAGACTACTGCTTCTCTGGCTGGACACAGAGAAACACACTGTTAGACTACTGCTTCTCTGGCTGGACAGACACAGAGAAACACACTGTTAGACTACTGCTTCTCTGGCTGGACACAGAGAAACACACTGTTAGACTACTGCTTCTCTGGCTGGACAGACACAGAGAAACACACTGTTAGACTACTGCTTCTCTGGCTGGACAGACACAGAGAAACACACTGTTAGACTACTGCTTCTCTGGCTGGACACAGAGAAACACACTGTTAGACTACTGCTTCTCTGGCTGGACAGACACAGAGAAACACTGTTAGACTACTGCTTCTCTGACTGGACACAGAGAAACACACTGTTAGACTACTGCTTCTCTGGCTGGACACAGAGAAACACACTGTTAGACTACTGCTTCTCTGGCTGGACACAGAGAAACACACTGTTAGACTACTGCTTATCTGGCTGGACAGACACAGAGAAACACACTGTTAGACTACTGCTTCTCTGGCTGGACACAGAGAAACACACTGTTAGACTACTGCTTCTCTGGCTGGACACAGAGAAACACACTGTTAGACTACTGCTTCTCTGGCTGGACACAGAGAAACACACTGTTAGACTACTGCTTCTCTGGCTGGACACAGAGAAACACACTGTTAGACTACTGCTTCTCTGGCTGGACAGACACAGAGAAACACACTGTTAGACTACTGCTTCTCTGACTGGACAGACACAGAGAAACACACTGTTAGACTACTGCTTCTCTGGCTGGACACAGAGAAACACGCTGTTAGACTACTGCTTCTCTGGCTGGACAGCACAGAGAAACACGCTGTTAGACTACTGCTTCTCTGACTGGACAGACACAGAGAAACACACTGTTAGACTACTGCTTCTCTGGCTGGACACAGAGAAACACACTGTTAGACTACTGCTTCTCTGGCTGGACACAGAGAAACACACTGTTAGACTACTGCTTCTCTGGCTGGACACAGAGAAACAC
The DNA here is from genome assembly GCF_020615455.1 of Coregonus clupeaformis. Lineage (NCBI taxonomy): Eukaryota > Metazoa > Chordata > Actinopteri > Salmoniformes > Salmonidae > Coregonus > Coregonus clupeaformis. The sequence continues at coordinate 678,473 of NW_025533505.1, read as the reverse complement.
ACTGTTAGACTACTGCTTCTCTGGCTGGACACACAGAGAAACACACTGTTAGACTACTGCTTCTCTGGCTGGACACAGAGAAACACACTGTTAGACTACTGCTTCTCTGGCTGGACACAGAGAAACACACTGTTAGACTACTGCTTCTCTGGCTGGACACAGAGAAACACACTGTTAGACTACTGCTTCTCTGGCTGGACACAGAGAAACACACTGTTAGACTACTGCTTCTCTGGCTGGACACAGAGAAACACACTGTTAGACTACTGCTTCTCTGGCTGGACACAGAGAAACACACTGTTAGACTACTGCTTCTCTGGCTGGACAGACACAGAGAAACACACTGTTAGACTACTGCTTCTCTGGCTGGACAGACACAGAGAAACACACCGTTAGACTACTGCTTCTCTGGCTGGACAGACACAGAGAAACACACTGTTAGACTACTGCTTCTCTGGCTGGACAGACACAGAGAAACACACTGTTAGACTACTGCTTCTCTGGCTGGACACAGAGAAACACACTGTTAGACTACTGCTTCTCTGGCTGGACAGACACAGAGAAACACACTGTTAGACTACTGCTTCTCTGGCTGGACAGACACAGAGAAACACACTGTTAGACTACTGCTTCTCTGACTGGACACAGAGAAACACACTGTTAGACTACTGCTTCTCTGGCTGGACACAGAGAAACACACTGTTAGACTACTGCTTCTCTGGCTGGACAGACACAGAGAAACACACTGTTAGACTACTGCTTCTCTGGCTGGACACAGAGAAACACACTGTTAGACTACTGCTTCTCTGGCTGGACACAGAGAAACACACTGTTAGACTACTGCTTCTCTGGCTGGACAGACACAGAGAAACACACTGTTAGACTACTGCTTCTCTGGCTGGACACAGAGAAACACACTGTTAGACTACTGCTTCTCTGGCTGGACAGACACAGAGAAACACACTGTTAGACTACTGCTTCTCTGGCTGGACACAGAGAAACACACTGTTAGACTACTGCTTCTCTGGCTGGACAGACACAGAGAAACACACTGTTAGACTACTGCTTCTCTGGCTGGACACAGAGAAACACACTGTTAGACTACTGCTTCTCTGGCTGGACAGACACAGAGAAACACACTGTTAGACTACTGCTTCTCTGGCTGGACAGACACAGAGAAACACACTGTTAGACTACTGCTTCTCTGGCTGGACACAGAGAAACACACTGTTAGACTACTGCTTCTCTGGCTGGACAGACACAGAGAAACACTGTTAGACTACTGCTTCTCTGACTGGACACAGAGAAACACACTGTTAGACTACTGCTTCTCTGGCTGGACACAGAGAAACACACTGTTAGACTACTGCTTCTCTGGCTGGACACAGAGAAACACACTGTTAGACTACTGCTTATCTGGCTGGACAGACACAGAGAAACACACTGTTAGACTACTGCTTCTCTGGCTGGACACAGAGAAACACACTGTTAGACTACTGCTTCTCTGGCTGGACACAGAGAAACACACTGTTAGACTACTGCTTCTCTGGCTGGACACAGAGAAACACACTGTTAGACTACTGCTTCTCTGGCTGGACACAGAGAAACACACTGTTAGACTACTGCTTCTCTGGCTGGACAGACACAGAGAAACACACTGTTAGACTACTGCTTCTCTGACTGGACAGACACAGAGAAACACACTGTTAGACTACTGCTTCTCTGGCTGGACACAGAGAAACACGCTGTTAGACTACTGCTTCTCTGGCTGGACAGACACAGAGAAACACACTGTTAGACTACTGCTTCTCTGACTGGACAGACACAGAGAAACACACTGTTAGACTACTGCTTCTCTGGCTGGACACAGAGAAACACACTGTTAGACTACTGCTTCTCTGGCTGGACACAGAGAAACACACTGTTAGACTACTGCTTCTCTGGCTGGACACAGAGAAACACACTGTTAGACTACTGCTTCTCTGGCTGGACAGACACAGAGAAACACACTGTTAGACTACTGCTTCTCTGGCTGGACACAGAGAAACACACTGTTAGACTACTGCTTCTCTGGCTGGACACAGAGAAACACACTGTTAGACTACTGCTTCTCTGGCTGGACAGACACAGAGAAACACACTGTTAGACTACTGCTTCTCTGGCTGGACAGACACAGAGAAACACACTGTTAGACTACTGCTTCTCTGGCTGGACACAGAGAAACACACTGTTAGACTACTGCTTCTCTGGCTGGACAGACACAGAGAAACACACTGTTAGACTACTGCTTCTCTGGCTGGACAGACACAGAGAAACACACTGTTAGACTACTGCTTCTCTGGCTGGACAGACACAGAGAAACACACTGTTAGACTACTGCTTCTCTGGCTGGACACAGAGAAACACACTGTTAGACTACTGCTTCTCTGGCTGGACACAGAGAAACACACTGTTAGACTACTGCTTCTCTGGCTGGACACAGAGAAACACACTGTTAGACTACTGCTTCTCTGGCTGGACACAGAGAAACACACTGTTAGACTACTGCTTCTCTGGCTGGACAGACACAGAGAAACACACTGTTAGACTACTGCTTCTCTGGCTGGACACAGAGAAACACACTGTTAGACTACTGCTTCTCTGGCTGGACAGACACAGAGAAACACACTGTTAGACTACTGCTTCTCTGGCTGGACACAGAGAAACACACTGTTAGACTACTGCTTCTCTGGCTGGACACAGAGAAACACACTGTTAGACTACTGCTTCTCTGGCTGGACAGACACAGAGAAACACACTGTTAGACTACTGCTTCTCTGGCTGGACAGACACAGAGAAACACACTGTTAGACTACTGCTTCTCTGGCTGGACAGACACAGAGAAACACACTGTTAGACTACTGCTTCTCTGACTGGACACAGAGAAACACACTGTTAGACTACTGCTTCTCTGGCTGGACACAGAGAAACACACTGTTAGACTACTGCTTCTCTGGCTGGACAGACACAGAGAAACACACTGTTAGACTACTGCTTCTCTGGCTGGACACAGAGAAACACACTGTTAGACTACTGCTTCTCTGGCTGGACACAGAGAAACACACTGTTAGACTACTGCTTCTCTGGCTGGACACAGAGAAACACACTGTTAGACTACTGCTTCTCTGGCTGGACACAGAGAAACACACTGTTAGACTACTGCTTCTCTGACTGGACACAGAGAAACACACTGTTAGACTACTGCTTCTCTGGCTGGACAGACACAGAGAAACACACTGTTACACTACTGCTTCTCTGGCTGGACACAGAGAAACACACTGTTAGACTACTGCTTCTCTGACTGGACACAGAGAAACACACTGTTAGACTACTGCTTCTCTGGCTGGACAGACACAGAGAAACACACTGTTAGACTACTGCTTCTCTGGCTGGACAGACACAGAGAAACACACTGTTAGACTACTGCTTCTCTGACTGGACACAGAGAAACACACTGTTAGACTACTGCTTCTCTGGCTGGACAGACACAGAGAAACACACTGTTAGACTACTGCTTCTCTGGCTGGACACAGAGAAACACACTGTTAGACTACTGCTTCTCTGACTGGACACAGAGAAACACACTGTTAGACTACTGCTTCTCTGGCTGGACACAGAGAAACACACTGTTAGACTACTGCTTCTCTGGCTGGACAGACACAGAGAAACACACTGTTAGACTACTGCTTCTCTGGCTGGACAGACACAGAGAAACACACTGTTAGACTACTGCTTCTCTGGCTGGACACAGAGAAACACACTGTTAGACTACTGCTTCTCTGGCTGGACACAGAGAAACACACTGTTAGACTACTGCTTCTCTGGCTGGACACAGAGAAACACACTGTTAGACTACTGCTTCTCTGGCTGGACACAGAGAAACACACTGTTAGACTACTGCTTCTCTGGCTGGACAGACACAGAGAAACACACTGTTAGACTACTGCTTCTCTGGCTGGACACAGAGAAACACACTGTTAGACTACTGCTTCTCTGGCTGGACACAGAGAAACACACTGTTAGACTACTGCTTCTCTGGCTGGACACAGAGAAACACACTGTTAGACTACTGCTTCTCTGGCTGGACAGACACAGAGAAACACACTGTTAGACTACTGCTTCTCTGACTGGACACAGAGAAACACACTGTTAGACTACTGCTTCTCTGGCTGGACAGACACAGAGAAACACACTGTTAGACTACTGCTTCTCTGGCTGGACAGACACAGAGAAACACACTGTTAGACTACTGCTTCTCTGGCTGGACACAGAGAAACACACTGTTAGACTACTGCTTCTCTGGCTGGACACAGAGAAACACACTGTTAGACTACTGCTTCTCTGGCTGGACAGACACAGAGAAACACACTGTTAGACTACTGCTTCTCTGGCTGGACACAGAGAAACACACTGTTAGACTACTGCTTCTCTGGCTGGACACAGAGAAACACACTGTTAGACTACTGCTTCTCTGGCTGGACAGACACAGAGAAACACACTGTTAGACTACTGCTTCTCTGGCTGGACAGACACAGAGAAACACACTGTTAGACTACTGCTTCTCTGGCTGGACACAGAGAAACACACTGTTAGACTACTGCTTCTCTGGCTGGACAGACACAGAGAAACACACTGTTAGACTACTGCTTCTCTGGCTGGACAGACACAGAGAAACACACTGTTAGACTACTGCTTCTCTGGCTGGACAGACACAGAGAAACACACTGTTAGACTACTGCTTCTCTGGCTGGACACAGAGAAACACACTGTTAGACTACTGCTTCTCTGGCTGGACACAGAGAAACACACTGTTAGACTACTGCTTCTCTGGCTGGACACAGAGAAACACACTGTTAGACTACTGCTTCTCTGGCTGGACACAGAGAAACACACTGTTAGACTACTGCTTCTCTGGCTGGACAGACACAGAGAAACACACTGTTAGACTACTGCTTCTCTGGCTGGACAGACACAGAGAAACACACTGTTAGACTACTGCTTCTCTGACTGGACACAGAGAAACACACTGTTAGACTACTGCTTCTCTGGCTGGACACAGAGAAACACACTGTTAGACTACTGCTTCTCTGGCTGGACACAGAGAAACACACTGTTAGACTACTGCTTCTCTGGCTGGACAGACACAGAGAAACACACTGTTAGACTACTGCTTCTCTGGCTGGACACAGAGAAACACACTGTTAGACTACTGCTTCTCTGGCTGGACACAGAGAAACACACTGTTAGACTACTGCTTCTCTGGCTGGACAGACACAGAGAAACACACTGTTAGACTACTGCTTCTCTGGCTGGACAGACACAGAGAAACACACTGTTAGACTACTGCTTCTCTGGCTGGACAGACACAGAGAAACACACTGTTAGACTACTGCTTCTCTGGCTGGACACAGAGAAACACACTGTTAGACTACTGCTTCTCTGGCTGGACAGACACAGAGAAACACACTGTTAGACTACTGCTTCTCTGGCTGGACACAGAGAAACACACTGTTAGACTACTGCTTCTCTGGCTGGACACAGAGAAACACACTGTTAGACTACTGCTTCTCTGACTGGATACAGAGAAACACACTGTTAGACTACTGCTTCTCTGGCTGGACACAGAGAAACACACTGTTAGACTACTGCTTCTCTGGCTGGACAGACACAGAGAAACACACTGTTACACTACTGCTTCTCTGGCTGGACACAGAGAAACACACTGTTAGACTACTGCTTCTCTGACTGGACACAGAGAAACACACTGTTAGACTACTGCTTCTCTGGCTGGACACAGAGAAACACACTGTTAGACTACTGCTTCTCTGGCTGGACACAGAGAAACACACTGTTAGACTACTGCTTCTCTGACTGGACACAGAGAAACACACTGTTAGACTACTGCTTCTCTGACTGGACACAGAGAAACACACTGTTAGACTACTGCTTCTCTGGCTGGACAGACACAGAGAAACACACTGTTAGACTACTGCTTCTCTGGCTGGACACAGAGAAACACACTGTTAGACTACTGCTTCTCTGGCTGGACAGACACAGAGAAACACACTGTTAGACTACTGCTTCTCTGGCTGGACACAGAGAAACACACTGTTAGACTACTGCTTCTCTGGCTGGACACAGAGAAACACACTGTTAGACTACTGCTTCTCTGGCTGGACACAGAGAAACACACTGTTAGACTACTGCTTCTCTGGCTGGACACAGAGAAACACACTGTTAGACTACTGCTTCTCTGGCTGGACAGACACAGAGAAACACACTGTTAGACTACTGCTTCTCTGGCTGGACAGACACAGAGAAACACACCGTTAGACTACTGCTTCTCTGGCTGGACAGACACAGAGAAACACACTGTTAGACTACTGCTTCTCTGGCTGGACAGACACAGAGAAACACACTGTTAGACTACTGCTTCTCTGGCTGGACACAGAGAAACACACTGTTAGACTACTGCTTCTCTGGCTGGACAGACACAGAGAAACACACTGTTAGACTACTGCTTCTCTGGCTGGACAGACACAGAGAAACACACTGTTAGACTACTGCTTCTCTGACTGGACACAGAGAAACACACTGTTAGACTACTGCTTCTCTGGCTGGACACAGAGAAACACACTGTTAGACTACTGCTTCTCTGGCTGGACAGACACAGAGAAACACACTGTTAGACTACTGCTTCTCTGGCTGGACACAGAGAAACACACTGTTAGACTACTGCTTCTCTGGCTGGACACAGAGAAACACACTGTTAGACTACTGCTTCTCTGGCTGGACAGACACAGAGAAACACACTGTTAGACTACTGCTTCTCTGGCTGGACACAGAGAAACACACTGTTAGACTACTGCTTCTCTGGCTGGACAGACACAGAGAAACACACTGTTAGACTACTGCTTCTCTGGCTGGACACAGAGAAACACACTGTTAGACTACTGCTTCTCTGGCTGGACAGACACAGAGAAACACACTGTTAGACTACTGCTTCTCTGGCTGGACACAGAGAAACACACTGTTAGACTACTGCTTCTCTGGCTGGACAGACACAGAGAAACACACTGTTAGACTACTGCTTCTCTGGCTGGACAGACACAGAGAAACACACTGTTAGACTACTGCTTCTCTGGCTGGACACAGAGAAACACACTGTTAGACTACTGCTTCTCTGGCTGGACAGACACAGAGAAACACTGTTAGACTACTGCTTCTCTGACTGGACACAGAGAAACACACTGTTAGACTACTGCTTCTCTGGCTGGACACAGAGAAACACACTGTTAGACTACTGCTTCTCTGGCTGGACACAGAGAAACACACTGTTAGACTACTGCTTCTCTGGCTGGACACAGAGAAACACACTGTTAGACTACTGCTTATCTGGCTGGACAGACACAGAGAAACACACTGTTAGACTACTGCTTCTCTGGCTGGACACAGAGAAACACACTGTTAGACTACTGCTTCTCTGGCTGGACACAGAGAAACACACTGTTAGACTACTGCTTCTCTGGCTGGACACAGAGAAACACACTGTTAGACTACTGCTTCTCTGGCTGGACACAGAGAAACACACTGTTAGACTACTGCTTCTCTGGCTGGACAGACACAGAGAAACACACTGTTAGACTACTGCTTCTCTGACTGGACAGACACAGAGAAACACACTGTTAGACTACTGCTTCTCTGGCTGGACACAGAGAAACACACTGTTAGACTACTGCTTCTCTGGCTGGACACAGAGAAACACGCTGTTAGACTAATGCTTCTCTGGCTGGACAGACACAGAGAAACACACTGTTAGACTACTGCTTCTCTGACTGGACAGACACAGAGAAACACACTGTTAGACTACTGCTTCTCTGGCTGGACACAGAGAAACACACTGTTAGACTACTGCTTCTCTGGCTGGACACAGAGAAACACACTGTTAGACTACTGCTTCTCTGGCTGGACACAGAGAAACACACTGTTAGACTACTGCTTCTCTGGCTGGACAGACACAGAGAAACACACTGTTAGACTACTGCTTCTCTGGCTGGACACAGAGAAACACACTGTTAGACTACTGCTTCTCTGGCTGGACACAGAGAAACACACTGTTAGACTACTGCTTCTCTGGCTGGACAGACACAGAGAAACACACTGTTAGACTACTGCTTCTCTGGCTGGACAGACACAGAGAAACACACTGTTAGACTACTGCTTCTCTGGCTGGACACAGAGAAACACACTGTTAGACTACTGCTTCTCTGGCTGGACAGACACAGAGAAACACACTGTTAGACTACTGCTTCTCTGGCTGGACAGACACAGAGAAACACACTGTTAGACTACTGCTTCTCTGGCTGGACAGACACAGAGAAACACACTGTTAGACTACTGCTTCTCTGGCTGGACACAGAGAAACACACTGTTAGACTACTGCTTCTCTGGCTGGACACAGAGAAACACACTGTTAGACTACTGCTTCTCTGGCTGGACACAGAGAAACACACTGTTAGACTACTGCTTCTCTGGCTGGACAGACACAGAGAAACACACTGTTAGACTACTGCTTCTCTGGCTGGACACAGAGAAACACACTGTTAGACTACTGCTTCTCTGGCTGGACAGACACAGAGAAACACACTGTTAGACTACTGCTTCTCTGGCTGGACACAGAGAAACACACTGTTAGACTACTGCTTCTCTGGCTGGACACAGAGAAACACACTGTTAGACTACTGCTTCTCTGGCTGGACAGACACAGAGAAACACACTGTTAGACTACTGCTTCTCTGGCTGGACAGACACAGAGAAACACACTGTTAGACTACTGCTTCTCTGGCTGGACAGACACAGAGAAACACACTGTTAGACTACTGCTTCTCTGACTGGACACAGAGAAACACACTGTTAGACTACTGCTTCTCTGGCTGGACACAGAGAAACACACTGTTAGACTACTGCTTCTCTGGCTGGACAGACACAGAGAAACACACTGTTAGACTACTGCTTCTCTGGCTGGACACAGAGAAACACACTGTTAGACTACTGCTTCTCTGGCTGGACAGACACAGAGAAACACACTGTTAGACTACTGCTTCTCTGGCTGGACACAGAGAAACACACTGTTAGACTACTGCTTCTCTGGCTGGACACAGAGAAACACACTGTTAGACTACTGCTTCTCTGGCTGGACACAGAGAAACACACTGTTAGACTACTGCTTCTCTGACTGGACACAGAGAAACACACTGTTAGACTACTGCTTCTCTGGCTGGACAGACACAGAGAAACACACTGTTACACTACTGCTTCTCTGGCTGGACACAGAGAAACACACTGTTAGACTACTGCTTCTCTGACTGGACACAGAGAAACACACTGTTAGACTACTGCTTCTCTGGCTGGACAGACACAGAGAAACACACTGTTAGACTACTGCTTCTCTGGCTGGACAGACACAGAGAAACACACTGTTAGACTACTGCTTCTCTGACTGGACACAGAGAAACACACTGTTAGACTACTGCTTCTCTGGCTGGACAGACACAGAGAAACACACTGTTAGACTACTGCTTCTCTGGCTGGACACAGAGAAACACACTGTTAGACTACTGCTTCTCTGACTGGACACAGAGAAACACACTGTTAGACTACTGCTTCTCTGGCTGGACACAGAGAAACACACTGTTAGACTACTGCTTCTCTGGCTGGACAGACACAGAGAAACACACTGTTAGACTACTGCTTCTCTGGCTGGACAGACACAGAGAAACACACTGTTAGACTACTGCTTCTCTGGCTGGACACAGAGAAACACACTGTTAGACTACTGCTTCTCTGGCTGGACACAGAGAAACACACTGTTAGACTACTGCTTCTCTGGCTGGACACAGAGAAACACACTGTTAGACTACTGCTTCTCTGGCTGGACACAGAGAAACACACTGTTAGACTACTGCTTCTCTGGCTGGACAGACACAGAGAAACACACTGTTAGACTACTGCTTCTCTGGCTGGACACAGAGAAACACACTGTTAGACTACTGCTTCTCTGGCTGGACACAGAGAAACACACTGTTAGACTACTGCTTCTCTGGCTGGACACAGAGAAACACACTGTTAGACTACTGCTTCTCTGGCTGGACAGACACAGAGAAACACACTGTTAGACTACTGCTTCTCTGACTGGACACAGAGAAACACACTGTTAGACTACTGCTTCTCTGGCTGGACAGACACAGAGAAACACACTGTTAGACTACTGCTTCTCTGGCTGGACAGACACAGAGAAACACACTGTTAGACTACTGCTTCTCTGGCTGGACACAGAGAAACACACTGTTAGACTACTGCTTCTCTGGCTGGACACAGAGAAACACACTGTTAGACTACTGCTTCTCTGGCTGGACACAGAGAAACACACTGTTAGACTACTGCTTCTCTGGCTGGACAGACACAGAGAAACACGCTGTTAGACTACTGCTTCTCTGGCTGGACAGACACAGAGAAACACACTGTTAGACTACTGCTTCTCTGACTGGACACAGAGAAACACACTGTTAGACTACTGCTTCTCTGGCTGGACACAGAGAAACACACTGTTAGACTACTGCTTCTCTGGCTGGACAGACACAGAGAAACACACTGTTAGACTACTGCTTCTCTGGCTGGACAGACACAGAGAAACACACTGTTAGACTACTGCTTCTCTGGCTGGACACAGAGAAACACACTGTTAGACTACTGCTTCTCTGGCTGGACACAGAGAAACACACTGTTAGACTACTGCTTCTCTGGCTGGACACAGAGAAACACACTGTTAGACTACTGCTTCTCTGGCTGGACACAGAGAAACACGCTGTTAGACTACTGCTTCTCTGGCTGGACAGACACAGAGAAACACACTGTTAGACTACTGCTTCTCTGGCTGGACACAGAGAAACACACTGTTAGACTACTGCTTCTCTGGCTGGACACAGAGAAACACACTGTTAGACTACTGCTTCTCTGGCTGGACACAGAGAAACACACTGTTAGACTACTGCTTCTCTGGCTGGACAGACACAGAGAAACACACTGTTAGACTACTGCTTCTCTGGCTGGACAGACACAGAGAAACACACTGTTAGACTACTGCTTCTCTGACTGGACACAGAGAAACACACTGTTAGACTACTGCTTCTCTGGCTGGACACAGAGAAACACACTGTTAGACTACTGCTTCTCTGGCTGGACACAGAGAAACACACTGTTAGACTACTGCTTCTCTGGCTGGACACAGAGAAACACACTGTTAGACTACTGCTTCTCTGGCTGGACACAGAGAAACACACTGTTAGACTACTGCTTCTCTGGCTGGACACAGAGAAACACACTGTTAGACTACTGCTTCTCTGGCTGGACAGACACAGAGAAACACACTGTTAGACTACTGCTTCTCTGGCTGGACACAGAGAAACACACTGTTAGACTACTGCTTCTCTGGCTGGACAGACACAGAGAAACACACTGTTAGACTACTGCTTCTCTGGCTGGACACAGAGAAACACACTGTTAGACTACTGCTTCTCTGGCTGGACACAGAGAAACACACTGTTAGACTACTGCTTCTCTGGCTGGACAGACACAGAGAAACACACTGTTAGACTACTGCTTCTCTGGCTGGACAGACACAGAGAAACACACTGTTAGACTACTGCTTCTCTGGCTGGACAGACACAGAGAAACACACTGTTAGACTACTGCTTCTCTGACTGGACACAGAGAAACACACTGTTAGACTACTGCTTCTCTGGCTGGACACAGAGAAACACACTGTTAGACTACTGCTTCTCTGGCTGGACAGACACAGAGAAACACACTGTTAGACTACTGCTTCTCTGGCTGGACACAGAGAAACACACTGTTAGACTACTGCTTCTCTGGCTGGACAGACACAGAGAAACACAGTGTTAGACTACTGCTTCTCTGGCTGGACACAGAGAAACACACTGTTAGACTACTGCTTCTCTGGCTGGACACAGAGAAACACACTGTTAGACTACTGCTTCTCTGGCTGGACACAGAGAAACACACTGTTAGACTACTGCTTCTCTGACTGGACACAGAGAAACACACTGTTAGACTACTGCTTCTCTGGCTGGACAGACACAGAGAAACACACTGTTACACTACTGCTTCTCTGGCTGGACACAGAGAAACACACTGTTAGACTACTGCTTCTCTGACTGGACACAGAGAAACACACTGTTAGACTACTGCTTCTCTGGCTGGACAGACACAGAGAAACACACTGTTAGACTACTGCTTCTCTGGCTGGACAGACACAGAGAAACACACTGTTAGACTACTGCTTCTCTGACTGGACACAGAGAAACACACTGTTAGACTACTGCTTCTCTGGCTGGACAGACACAGAGAAACACACTGTTAGACTACTGCTTCTCTGGCTGGACACAGAGAAACACACTGTTAGACTACTGCTTCTCTGGCTGGACAGACACAGAGAAACACACTGTTAGACTACTGCTTCTCTGACTGGACACAGAGAAACACACTGTTAGACTACTGCTTCTCTGGCTGGACACAGAGAAACACACTGTTAGACTACTGCTTCTCTGGCTGGACAGACACAGAGAAACACACTGTTAGACTACTGCTTCTCTGGCTGGACAGACACAGAGAAACACACTGTTAGACTACTGCTTCTCTGGCTGGACACAGAGAAACACACTGTTAGACTACTGCTTCTCTGGCTGGACACAGAGAAACACACTGTTAGACTACTGCTTCTCTGGCTGGACACAGAAAAACACACTGTTAGACTACTGCTTCTCTGGCTGGACACAGAGAAACACACTGTTAGACTACTGCTTCTCTGGCTGGACAGACACAGAGAAACACACTGTTAGACTACTGCTTCTCTGGCTGGACACAGAGAAACACACTGTTAGACTACTGCTTCTCTGGCTGGACACAGAGAAACACACTGTTAGACTACTGCTTCTCTGGCTGGACACAGAGAAACACACTGTTAGACTACTGCTTCTCTGGCTGGACAGACACAGAGAAACACACTGTTAGACTACTGCTTCTCTGACTGGACACAGAGAAACACACTGTTAGACTACTGCTTCTCTGGCTGGACAGACACAGAGAAACACACTGTTAGACTACTGCTTCTCTGGCTGGACAGACACAGAGAAACACACTGTTAGACTACTGCTTCTCTGGCTGGACACAGAGAAACACACTGTTAGACTACTGCTTCTCTGGCTGGACACAGAGAAACACACTGTTAGACTACTGCTTCTCTGGCTGGACACAGAGAAACACACTGTTAGACTACTGCTTCTCTGGCTGGACAGACACAGAGAAACACGCTGTTAGACTACTGCTTCTCTGGCTGGACAGACACAGAGAAACACACTGTTAGACTACTGCTTCTCTGACTGGACACAGAGAAACACACTGTTAGACTACTGCTTCTCTGGCTGGACACAGAGAAACACACTGTTAGACTACTGCTTCTCTGGCTGGACAGACACAGAGAAACACACTGTTAGACTACTGCTTCTCTGGCTGGACAGACACAGAGAAACACACTGTTAGACTACTGCTTCTCTGGCTGGACACAGAGAAACACACTGTTAGACTACTGCTTCTCTGGCTGGACACAGAGAAACACACTGTTAGACTACTGCTTCTCTGGCTGGACACAGAGAAACACACTGTTAGACTACTGCTTCTCTGGCTGGACACAGAGAAACACGCTGTTAGACTACTGCTTCTCTGGCTGGACAGACACAGAGAAACACACTGTTAGACTACTGCTTCTCTGGCTGGACACAGAGAAACACACTGTTAGACTACTGCTTCTCTGGCTGGACACAGAGAAACACACTGTTAGACTACTGCTTCTCTGGCTGGACACAGAGAAACACACTGTTAGACTACTGCTTCTCTGGCTGGACAGACACAGAGAAACACACTGTTAGACTACTGCTTCTCTGGCTGGACAGACACAGAGAAACACACTGTTAGACTACTGCTTCTCTGACTGGACACAGAGAAACACACTGTTAGACTACTGCTTCTCTGGCTGGACACAGAGAAACACACTGTTAGACTACTGCTTCTCTGGCTGGACACAGAGAAACACACTGTTAGACTACTGCTTCTCTGGCTGGACACAGAGAAACACACTGTTAGACTACTGCTTCTCTGACTGGACAGACACAGAGAAACACACTGTTAGACTGCAGGTAGCTAGCTAGTTAGTTAACATTACTGGGTCACCCCAACATTACTGGGTCACCCCAACATTACTGGGTCACCCCAACATTACTGGGTCACCCCAACATTACTGGGTTACCCCATACAATGTCAACTATGAGTTGGAGAAATGATCAATCATCATCTTCACCACAAAGGGAAGAGTGGAGAGAAGGAGTTGTGCGGTGTGTCTTACCTCAGTGCCCAGTCTGAACTTGATCTCATACATGAGGATGAGCGCGTTGGGGGACGAGGGTTCAGGCCAGTGGAGGAACACAGAATGGTCCTCTCCTGTCCAGATCACTGGGCCTGGGATATCATCCACCTTCTCTGTAGGTACGAGACATAACACATCATGTTTCATATGGACAAGACCAGAGGGGTATACTATGAAGCAAGCTAGATCTACAGGGCCTAGCAGTTTTACTAACACATTAGTTCTAGTAGCTATGTCGACTAGCTATGACGTTAGCTAATATGGTGACAACTACGCAGGCCGTGTGTAGCCGTTATGATATGAAGGTTTGGCTTGCAAAGGTTTTTTCGCCTGGTCACAGACAGCTGATGTGGTGCACTGAAGTCTGCAAGCGAAGGGAAAGTTGAGAGGAGGAGAGTGCGTAGATGCCAGAAGGAACTCTACAACGAGCAACGGGATCATGCTGTTTGTATGTGGCTGCTATGAAAGTGAACTGTGTTTGCGTGTGATTAGGGGTGTAAAAAACTCAGCCGATTCTGTTGAAAAACATTTCTTAAATGGAAGCAAATGGAACAAAATGGGGATAAACACGCAAGATCTCACCCCGTGGGGTCAAAATGATCACAAGAACGGTGAGCAAAAATCCCAGAACCACACGGGGGGACGTAGTGTGGACCTGCAGAGAGCTGGGACCAAAGTAACAAAGCATACCATCAGTAACACACTACGCCGCCAGGGACTCAAATCCTGCAGTGCCAGACGTGTCCCCCTGCTTAAGCCAGTACATGTCCATGCCCGTCTGAAGTTTGCTAGAGTGCATTTGGATGATCCAGAAGAGGATTGGGATAATGTCATATGATCAAATGAAACCAAAATAGAACTTTTTGGTAAAAACTCAACTCGTTGTGTTTGGAGGACAAAGAATGCTGAGTTGCATCCAAAGAACGCCATACCTACTGTGAAGCATGGGGGTGGAAACATCATGCTTTGGGGCTGTTTTTCTGCAAAGGGACCAGGACGACTGATCCGTGTAAAGGAAAGAATGAATGGGCCCATGTATCATGAGATTTTGAGTGAAAACCTCCTTCCATCAGCAAGGGCATTGAAGATGAAACGTGGCTGGGTCTTTCAGCATGACAATGATCCCAAACACAGCGCCCGGGCAACGAAGGAGTGGCTTCGTAAGAAGCATTTCAAGGTCCTGGAGTGGCCTAGCCAGTCTCCAGATCTCAACCCCATAGAAAATCTTTGGAGGGAGTTGAAAGTCCGTGTTGCCCAGCGACAGCCCCAAAACATCACTGCTCTAGAGGAGATCTGGCCCATGGAATAATGGGCCAAAATACCAGCAACAGTGTGTGAAAACCTTGTGAAGACTTACAGAAAAAGTTAGACCTGTGTCATTGCCAACAAAGGGTATATAACAAAGTATTGAGAAACTTTTGTTATTGACCAAATACTTATTTTCCACCATAATTTGCAAATAAATTCATTAAAAATTATATTTTCTTGATTTTTTTCCCCTCATTTTGTCTGTCATAGTTGACGTGTACCTATGATGAAAATTACAGGCCTCTCTCATCTTTTTAAGTGGGAGAACTTGCACAATTGGTGGCTGACTAAATACTTTTTTTCCCCACTGTACGTTGTAAACTCTCATTCATAGGCTAGTTTGTAGCAACCTCTTGATGGGTACAGGGAAAAATCGAGTATCATGTAGTAGCCTAAACCTATCGACATTAGATTGAGCTGGGTGAATGGAATATGAATGACAGTCATCCAATATGCTGTAATAGAAATCAAAATGGTCCTCCCTCATCTTCGCTGTGGGGCAGCCCCAGAAGTACTTGGTCTTATCAACTGTATGCAATAATATTCTCTCTCTCGCTCTCTCTGACTACTAATGACGACAATATTACATGAGAACGCACATGAATTCACCTCCAGTAAATGAGATAAGTGTCAGGCATCAAGATAAACCCTGCAGTGCTGAGTAACTTAACTCATACTATGAGAATGTTTAGTTTCATCCAAACAGCTCTACTGTTTAACGAAGGAGAGAAGAGGGAGCAGTACGAACCTGCAGGTTTGGTCCTGGAGAAGACAAACTCTGCCGCGCTGCAGCGTTGCACCTGTCTGTTACAGGCGTGGATGTCGATCCGGTAAACCGTGAACGGCTGCAGACCAGATATCTGCAGCTCCCGCTCGCTGACTGCCCACTCTACAAAGTCATACTCCCTGTCCGCTAACTCTGCCTCTGTAGCGTTGGTCCAAGGGTCAGGTGACGTGGCGTTAGGGTAGGTGGTCGTACGGTTAGCCACGCCAAATAGATCCCGACGGCGCCGGTCTGGAGGTCTGGAGGAGAGGGAGAGAGAGCAGAGGGATGTCGGAGTGACATAACCACAGTCATCCAAACACTCTGACAATACACTGGTCAACAAATAACCTGTGGTGGAATCCTTTCAATGGTAAACATGGCTTTGATTTAAAGCAGTGGAGAGGATTGTTCAGTCAGAATCTACCCCCTCTAGTACATTGATCCAGTCAGTCAGAATCTACCCCCTCTAGTACATTGATCCAGTCAGTCAGAATCTACCTCCCTCTAGTACATTGATCCAGTCAGTCAGAATCTACCTCCCTCTAGTACATTGATCCAGTCAGTCAGAATCTACCCCCTCTAGTACATTGATCCAGTCAGTCAGAATCTACCCCCTCTAGTACATTGATCCAGTCAGTCAGAATCTACCCCCTCTAGTACATTGATCCAGTCAGTCAGAATCTACCCCCTCTAGTACATTGATCCAGTCAGTCAGAATCTACCCCCCTCTAGTACATTGATCCAGTCAGTCAGAATCTACCCCCTCTAGTACATTGATCCAGTCAGTCAGAATCTACCCCCTCTAGTACATTGATCCAGTCAGTCAGAATCTACCTCCCTCTAGTACATTGATCCAGTCAGTCAGAATCTACCCCTCTAGTACATTGATCCAGTCAGTCAGAATCTACCCCCTCTAGTACATTGATCCAGTCAGTCAGAATCTACCCCCCTCTAGTACATTGATCCAGTCAGTCAGAATCTACCCCCTCTAGTACATTGATCCAGTCAGTCAGAATCTACCCCCTCTAGTACATTGATCCAGTCAGTCAGAATCTACCCCCCTCTAGTACATTGATCCAGTCAGTCAGAATCTACCCCCCTCTAGTACATTGATCCAGTCAGTCAGAATCTACCCCCTCTAGTACATTGATCCAGTCAGTCAGAATCTACCCCCTCTAGTACATTGATCCAGTCAGTCAGAATCTACCCCCTCTAGTACATTGATCCAGTCAGTCAGAATCTACCCCCTCTAGTACATTGATCCAGTCAGTCAGAATCTACCTCTTGATATGCCACACCTGTCAGGTGGATGGATTATCTTGGCAAAGGAGAAATGCTCACTAACAGGGATGGAAACACATTTTTGTGCGTATGGAAAATTTCTGGGATCTTTTATTTCAGCTCATGAAACATTGGACCAACACTTTACATGTCGCGTTTATATTTTTGTTCAGTATAAATTGAAACTTGTCCAACAAGACTGCACATATTTGTTTTCCATTTCAGAACGTTTTGTTACGTTGTGCCCTACTGAACGCTACCCGTGTGTGTTACTGCCTGTGCGTGTGCTTGCCTGGGGGTAAAGATGGAGTTGTGTAAGAAGTTCTCAAAGACTTTTCTGTATGAAGCGTCAGCTGCCTCTGCCTCCAGGTCTCCTAGTGATTTAGGGCAGGGGCAGCAGGGCCCCTTGTCCCCCCCACCAACGTCTGGTTTAGTAGGCTTCAGGTCCTCCTCCATGTCACTCACCCCTGTAGCGGCTATACGGATCGGGATCTTCAGTTCTGAGGGAGAGGAGAGAGAGAGAGAGGAGGGGTTAGGGTATAGGGGTTAGGGTGTAGGGGTTAGGGTGTAGGGGTTAGGGTATAGGGGTTAGGGTGTAGGGGTTAGGGTGTAGGGGTTAGGGTGCTAACCTTTAGAGCAGTAGTTGTGTTGATACAGTTCCCTGTCTTCAGCCTGTTGCTGCCAGCGGACCAGGTAGTAGGGGTTAGGGTGTAGGGGTTAGGGTGTAGGGGTTAGGGTGTAGGGGTTAGGGTGTAGGGGTTAGGGTGTAGGGGTTAGGGTATAGGGGTTAGGGTATAGGGGTTAGGGTATAGGGGTTAGGGTACTAACCTTTAGAGCAGTAGTTGTGTTGATACAGTTCCCTGTCTTCAGCCTGTTGCTGCCAGCGGACCAGGTAGTAGGGGTTAGGGTGTAGGGGTTAGGGTGTAGGGGTTAGGGTGTAGGGGTTAGGGTGTAGGGGTTAGGGTGTAGGGTATAGGGGTTAGGGTGTAGGGGTTAGGGTATAGGGGTTAGGGTGTAGGGTATAGGGGGTTAGGGTGTAGGGGTTAGGGGTTAGGGGGTTAGGGTATAGGGGGTTAGGGTGTAGGGTTAGGGGGTTGGGGTGTAGGGGTTAGGGTATAGGGGTTAGGGTATAGGGGTTAGGGTGTAGGGGTTAGGTTGGGGTTAGGGTGTAGGGGTTGGGGTGTAGGGTGTAGGGGTTAGGGTGTAGGGGTTAGGGTGTAGGGGTTAGGGTGTAGGGGTTAGGGTACTAACCTTTAGAGCAGTAGTTGTGTTGATACAGTTCCCTGTCTTCAGCCTGTTGCTGCCAGCGGACCAGGTAGTAGGGGTTAGGGTGTAGGGGTTAGGGTGTAGGGGTTAGGGTGTAGGGGTTAGGGTATAGGGGTTAGGGTGTAGGGGTTAGGGTGTAGGGGCTAGGGTGTAGGGGTTAGGGTGTAGGGGTTAGGGTATAGGGGTTAGGGTGTAGGGGTTAGGGTGTAGGGGTTAGGGTGTAGGGGTTAGGGTGTAGGGGGTTAGGGTGTAGGGGTTAGGGTGTAGGGGTTAGGGTGTAGGGGTTAGGGTGTAGGGGTTAGGGTATAGGGGTTAGGGTGTAGGGGTTAGGGTGTAGGGGTTAGGGTGTAGGGGTTAGGGTGTAGGGGTTAGGGTATAGGGGTTAGGGTGTAGGGGTTAGGGTGTAGGGGTTAGGGTATAGGGGTTAGGGTGTAGGGGTTAGGGTGTAGGGGTTAGGGTGTAGGGGCTAGGGTACTAACCTTTAGAACAGTAGTTGTGTTGATACAGTTCCCTGTCTTCAGCCTGTTGCTGCCAGCGGACCAGGTAGTAGGGGTTAGGGTGTAGGGGTTAGGGTGTAGGGGTTAGGGTGTAGGGGTTAGGGTGTAGGGAGGGTTAGGTGTAGGGTTAGGGTATAGGTGTAGGGGTTAGGGTGTAGGGGTTAGGGTGTAGGGGTTAGGGTGTAGGGGTTAGGGTATAGGGGTTAGGGTATAGGGGTTAGGGTGTAGGGGTTAGGGTATAGGGGTTAGGGTACTAACCTTTAGAGCAGTAGTTGTGTTGATAGAGTTCCCTGTCTTCAGCCTGTTGCTGCCAGCGGACCAGGTAGTAGGGGTTAGGGTGTAGGGGTTAGGGTATAGGGGTTAGGGTGTAGGGGTTAGGGTGTAGGGGTTAGGGTGTAGGGGTTAGGGTGTAGGGGTTAGGGTATAGGGGTTAGGGTATAGGGGTTAGGGTATAGGGGTTAGGGTGTAGGGGTTAGGGGTTAGGGTGTAGGGGTTAGGGTGTAGGGGTTAGGGTGCTAACCTTTAGAGCAGTAGTTGTGTTGATACAGTTCCCTGTCTTCAGCCTGTTGCTGCCAGCGGACCAGGTAGTAGGTGTGGTTCCCGTTAGGGGAGATGGGGGGAGACCAGCGCACCACCAGGTTAGTGGAGGAGTTGGAGTATGCTTTCACATCCAGGGGCATGGACGGCTCTACAGGAGACAGACAGATATTAACATGATATTAACATGATATTAACATGATATTAACATGATATTAACATGATATTAACATGATATTAACATGATATTAACATGATATAAACATTAAAACAGCTCTCACATCCAGTGGCATGGACGGCTCTACAGGAGACAGACAGACAACTGGGCCTTGAGCCAGACCAGCTTCCTGTCCAGGGAAGTACTTCCTAGAGCTCTGCTACCCGACCCCCCACATTATACACTACATTATATATATTATTATAGACTACTTCACTCTTGGCTCCCGGGACGTGCCTAACCCCTACCGCACTGTACCTGAGGGGCTGGTTCTGATGGCTCCCGGGACGTGCCTAACCCCTACCACCCTGTCCTGTACCTGAGGGGCTGGTTCTGATGGCTCCCGGGACGTGCCTAACCCCTACCACCCTGTCCTGTACCTGAGGGGCTGGTTCTGATGGCTCCCGGGACGTGCCTAACCCCTACCACCCTGTCCTGTACCTGAGGGGCTGGTTCTGATGGCTCCCGGGACGTGCCTAACCCCTACCACCCTGTCCTGTACCTGAGGGGCTGGTTCTGATGTAGACCACTTCACTCTTGGCTCCCGGGACGTGCCTATCCTCTACCACCAGAGTGATGGCCTTCACGTAGATGGCGTACTGGGTCCAGGGCTTGAGAGGGGACAGTAGCACCCCCGGGTCAGAGTTCTTCTCCTGGGGGAGGTCCACGTCCACCATGTTCCAACTGTTGGAGCCACAGCCGTCCTGGCCGTCAAACTCTGTGATGTTCTGGTACGCACTGGAGGAGAGGGAGACATGGGTTAGGGTTAGAGGATGTTCTAGGATATAGAAGAGAAACAGACAGACAGTGGAGAGGGAGACATGGGTTAGGGTTAGAGGATGTTCTAGGATATAGAAGAGAAACAGACAGACAGTGGAGAGGGAGACATGGGTTAGGGTTAGAGGATGTTCTAGGGTATAGAAGAGAAACAGACAGACAGTGGAGAGGGAGACATGGGTTAGGGTTAGAGGATGTTCTAGGATATAGAAGAGAAACAGACAGACAGTGGAGAGGGAGACATGGGTTAGGGTTAGAGGATGTTCTAGGATATAGAAGAGAAACAGACAGACAGTGGAGAGGGAGACATGGGTTAGGGTTAGAGGATGTTCTAGGATATAGAAGAGAAACAGACAGACAGTGGAGAGGGAGACATGGGTTAGGGTTAGAGGATGTTCTAGGATATAGAAGAGAAACAGACAGACCGTGGAGAGGGAGACATGGGTTAGGGTTAGAGGATGTTCTAGGATATAGAAGAGAAACAGACAGACAGTGGAGAGGGAGACATGGGTTAGGGTTAGAGGATGTTCTAGGATATAGAAGAGAAACAGACAGACAGTGGAGAGGGAGACATGGGTTAGGGTTAGAGGATGTTCTAGGATATAGAAGAGAAACAGACAGACAGTGGAGAGGGAGACATGGGTTAGGGTTAGAGGATGTTCTAGGATATAGAAGAGAAACAGACAGACAGTGGAGAGGGAGACATGGGTTAGGGTTAGAGGATGTTCTAGGATATAGAAGAGAAACAGACAGACAGTGGAGAGGGAGACATGGGTTAGGGTTAGAGGATGTTCTAGGATATAGAAGAGAAACAGACAGACAGTGGAGAGGGAGACATGGGTTAGGGTTAGAGGATGTTCTAGGATATAGAAGAGAAACAGACAGACAGTGGAGAGGGAGACATGGGTTAGGGTTAGAGGATGTTCTAGGATATAGAAGAGAAACAGACAGTTAGGGTTAGAGGATGTTCTAGGATATAGAAGAGAAACAGACAGACAGTGGAGAGGGAGACATGGGTTAGGGTTAGAGGATGTTCTAGGATATAGAAGAGAAACAGACAGACAGTGGAGAGGGAGACATGGGTTAGGGTTAGAGGATGTTCTAGGATATAGAAGAGAAACAGACAGACAGTGGAGAGGGAGACATGGGTTAGGGTTAGAGGATGTTCTAGGATATAGAAGAGAAACAGACAGACAGTGGAGAGGGAGACATGGGTTAGGGTTAGAGGATGTTCTAGGATATAGAAGAGAAACAGACAGACAGTGGAGAGGGAGACATGGGTTAGGGTTAGAGGATGTTCTAGGATATAGAAGAGAAACAGACAGACAGTGGAGAGGGAGACATGGGTTAGGGTTAGAGGATGTTCTAGGGTATAGAAGAGAAACAGACAGACAGTGGAGAGGGAGACA
The DNA here is from genome assembly GCF_020615455.1 of Coregonus clupeaformis. Taxonomy (NCBI): domain Eukaryota; kingdom Metazoa; phylum Chordata; class Actinopteri; order Salmoniformes; family Salmonidae; genus Coregonus; species Coregonus clupeaformis. The sequence continues at coordinate 655,879 of NW_025533505.1, read as the reverse complement.
TGGGTTAGGGTTAGAGGATGTTCTAGGATATAGAAGAGAAACAGACAGACAGTGGAGAGGGAGACATGGGTTAGGGTTAGAGGATGTTCTAGGGTATAGAAGAGAAACAGACAGACAGTGGAGAGGGAGACATGGGTTAGGGTTAGAGGATGTTCTAGGATATAGAAGAGAAACAGACAGACAGTGGAGAGGGAGACATGGGTTAGGGTTAGAGGATGTTCTAGGATATAGAAGAGAAACAGACAGACAGTGGAGAGGGAGACACGGGTTAGGGTTAGAGGATGTTCTAGGATATAGAAGAGAAACAGACAGACAGTGGAGAGGGAGACATGGGTTAGGGTTAGAGGATGTTCTAGGATATAGAAGAGAAACAGACAGACAGTGGAGAGGGAGACATGGGTTAGGGTTAGAGGATGTTCTAGGATATAGAAGAGAAACAGACAGTTAGGGTTAGAGGATGTTCTAGGATATAGAAGAGAAACAGACAGACAGTGGAGAGGGAGACATGGGTTAGGGTTAGAGGATGTTCTAGGATATAGAAGAGAAACAGACAGACAGTGGAGAGGGAGACATGGGTTAGGGTTAGAGGATGTTCTAGGATATAGAAGAGAAACAGACAGACAGTGGAGAGGGAGACATGGGTTAGGGTTAGAGGATGTTCTAGGATATAGAAGAGAAACAGACAGACAGTGGAGAGGGAGACATGGGTTAGGGTTAGAGGATGTTCTAGGATATAGAAGAGAAACAGACAGACAGTGGAGAGGGAGACATGGGTTAGGGTTAGAGGATGTTCTAGGATATAGAAGAGAAACAGACAGACAGTGGAGAGGGAGACATGGGTTAGGGTTAGAGGATGTTCTAGGATATAGAAGAGAAACAGACAGACAGTGGAGAGGGAGACATGGGTTAGGGTTAGAGGATGTTCTAGGATATAGAAGAGAAACAGACAGTTAGGGTTAGAGGATGTTCTAGGATATAGAAGAGAAACAGACAGACAGTGGAGAGGGAGACATGGGTTAGGGTTAGAGGATGTTCTAGGATATAGAAGAGAAACAGACAGACAGTGGAGAGGGAGACATGGGTTAGGGTTAGAGGATGTTCTAGGATATAGAAGAGAAACAGACAGACAGTGGAGAGGGAGACATGGGTTAGGGTTAGAGGATGTTCTAGGATATAGAAGAGAAACAGACAGACAGTGGAGAGGGAGACATGGGTTAGGGTTAGAGGATGTTCTAGGATATAGAAGAGAAACAGACAGACAGTGGAGAGGGAGACATGGGTTAGGGTTAGAGGATGTTCTAGGATATAGAAGAGAAACAGACAGACAGTGGAGAGGGAGACATGGGTTAGGGTTAGAGGATGTTCTAGGATATAGAAGAGAAACAGACAGACAGTGGAGAGGGAGACATGGGTTAGGGTTAGAGGATGTTCTAGGATATAGAAGAGAAACAGACAGACAGTGGAGAGGGAGACATGGGTTAGGGGTTAGAGGATGTTCTAGGATATAGAAGAGAAACAGACAGACAGTGGAGAGGGAGACATGGGTTAGGGTTAGAGGATGTTCTAGGATATAGAAGAGAAACAGACAGACAGTGGAGAGGGAGACATGGGTTAGGGTTAGAGGATGTTCTAGGATATAGAAGAGAAACAGACAGACAGTGGAGAGGGAGACATGGGTTAGGGTTAGAGGATGTTCTAGGATATAGAAGAGAAACAGACAGACAGTGGAGAGGGAGACATGGGTTAGGGTTAGAGGATGTTCTAGGATATAGAAGAGAAACAGACAGACAGTGGAGAGGGAGACATGGGTTAGGGTTAGAGGATGTTCTAGGATATAGAAGAGAAACAGACAGACAGTGGAGAGGGAGACATGGGTTAGGGTTAGAGGATGTTCTAGGATATAGAAGAGAAACAGACAGACAGTGGAGAGGGAGACATGGGTTAGGGTTAGAGGATGTTCTAGGATATAGAAGAGAAACAGACAGACAGTGGAGAGGGAGACATGGGTTAGGGTTAGAGGATGTTCTAGGATATAGAAGAGAAACAGACAGACAGTGGAGAGGGAGACATGGGTTAGGGGTTAGAGGATGTTCTAGGATATAGAAGAGAAACAGACAGACAGTGGAGAGGGAGACATGGGTTAGGGTTAGAGGATGTTCTAGGATATAGAAGAGAAACAGACAGACAGTGGAGAGGGAGACATGGGTTAGGGTTAGAGGATGTTCTAGGATATAGAAGAGAAACAGACAGACAGTGGAGAGGGAGACATGGGTTAGGGTTAGAGGATGTTCTAGGATATAGAAGAGAAACAGACAGACAGTGGAGAGGGAGACATGGGTTAGGGTTAGAGGATGTTCTAGGATATAGAAGAGAAACAGACAGACAGTGGAGAGGGAGACATGGGTTAGGGTTAGAGGATGTTCTAGGGTATAGAAGAGAAACAGACAGACAGTGGAGAGGAGACATGGGTTAGGGTTAGAGGATGTTCTAGGATATAGAAGAGAAACAGACAGACAGTGGAGAGGGAGACATGGGTTAGGGTTAGAGGATGTTCTAGGATATAGAAGAGAAACAGACAGACAGTGGAGAGGGAGACATGGGTTAGGGTTAGAGGATGTTCTAGGATATAGAAGAGAAACAGACAGACAGTGGAGAGGGAGACATGGGTTAGGGTTAGAGGATGTTCTAGGATATAGAAGAGAAAACAGACAGACAGTGGAGAGGGAGACATGGGTTAGGGTTAGAGGATGTTCTAGGATATAGAAGAGAAACAGACAGTTAGGGTTAGAGGATGTTCTAGGATATAGAAGAGAAACAGACAGACAGTGGAGAGGGAGACATGGGTTAGGGTTAGAGGATGTTCTAGGATATAGAAGAGAAACAGACAGACAGTGGAGAGGGAGACATGGGTTAGGGTTAGAGGATGTTCTAGGATATAGAAGAGAAACAGACAGACAGTGGAGAGGGAGACATGGGTTAGGGTTAGAGGATGTTCTAGGATATAGAAGAGAAACAGACAGACAGTGGAGAGGGAGACATGGGTTAGGGTTAGAGGATGTTCTAGGATATAGAAGAGAAACAGACAGACAGTGGAGAGGGAGACATGGGTTAGGGTTAGAGGATGTTCTAGGATATAGAAGAGAAACAGACAGACAGTGGAGAGGGAGACATGGGTTAGGGTTAGAGGATGTTCTAGGATATAGAAGAGAAACAGACAGACAGTGGAGAGGGAGACATGGGTTAGGGTTAGAGGATGTTCTAGGATATAGAAGAGAAACAGACAGACAGTGGAGAGGGAGACATGGGTTAGGGTTAGAGGATGTTCTAGGATATAGAAGAGAAACAGACAGACAGTGGAGAGGGAGACATGGGTTAGGGTTAGAGGATGTTCTAGGATATAGAAGAGAAACAGACAGACAGTGGAGAGGGAGACATGGGTTAGGGTTAGAGGATGTTCTAGGTATAGAAGAGAAACAGACAGACAGTGGAGAGGGAGACATGGGTTAGGGTTAGAGGATGTTCTAGGATATAGAAGAGAAACAGACAGACAGTGGAGAGGGAGACATGGGTTAGGGTTAGAGGATGTTCTAGGATATAGAAGAGAAACAGACAGACAGTGGAGAGGGAGACATGGGTTAGGGTTAGAGGATGTTCTAGGGTATAGAAGAGAAACAGACAGACAGTGGAGAGGGAGACATGGGTTAGGGGTTAGAGGATGTTCTAGGATATAGAAGAGAAACAGACAAGACAGACAGTGGAGAGGAGACATGGGTTAGGGTTAGAGGATGTTCTAGGATATAGAAGAGAAACAGACAGACAGTGGAGAGGGAGACATGGGTTAGGGTTAGAGGATGTTCTAGGATATAGAAGAGAAACAGACAGACAGTGGAGAGGGAGACATGGGTTAGGGTTAGAGGATGTTCTAGGATATAGAAGAGAAACAGACAGACAGTGGAGAGGGAGACATGGGTTAGGGTTAGAGGATGTTCTAGGATATAGAAGAGAAACAGACAGACAGTGGAGAGGGAGACATGGGTTAGGGTTAGAGGATGTTCTAGGATATAGAAGAGAAACAGACAGACAGTGGAGAGGAGACATGGGTTAGGGTTAGAGGATGTTCCTAGGATATAGAAGAGAAACAGACAGACAGTGGAGAGGGAGACATGGGTTAGGGTTAGAGGATGTTCTAGGATATAGAAGAGAAACAGACAGACAGTGGAGAGGGAGACATGGGTTAGGGTTAGAGGATGTTCTAGGATATAGAAGAGAAACAGACAGACAGTGGAGAGGGAGACATGGGTTAGGGTTAGAGGATGTTCTAGGATATAGAAGAGAAACAGACAGACAGTGGAGAGGGAGACATGGGTTAGGGTTAGAGGATGTTCTAGGATATAGAAGAGAAACAGACAGACAGTGGAGAGGGAGACATGGGTTAGGGTTAGAGGATGTTCTAGGATATAGAAGAGAAAACAGACAGACAGTGGAGAGGAGACATGGGTTAGGGTTAGAGGATGTTCTAGGATATAGAAGAGAAACAGACAGACAGTGGAGAGGGAGACATGGGTTAGGGTTAGAGGATGTTCTAGGATATAGAAGAGAAACAGACAGACAGTGGAGAGGGAGACATGGGTTAGGGTTAGAGGATGTTCTAGGATATAGAAGAGAAACAGACAGACAGTGGAGAGGGAGACATGGGTTAGGGTTAGAGGATGTTCTAGGATATAGAAGAGAAACAGACAGACAGTGGAGAGGGAGACATGGGTTAGGGTTAGAGGATGTTCTAGGATATAGAAGAGAAACAGACAGACAGTGGAGAGGGAGACATGGGTTAGGGTTAGAGGATGTTCTAGGATATAGAAGAGAAACAGACAGACAGTGGAGAGGGAGACATGGGTTAGGGTTAGAGGATGTTCTAGGATATAGAAGAGAAACAGACAGACAGTGGAGAGGGAGACATGGGTTAGGGTTAGAGGATGTTCTAGGATATAGAAGAGAAACAGACAGACAGTGGAGAGGGAGACATGGGTTAGGGTTAGAGGATGTTCTAGGGTATAGAAGAGAAACAGACAGACAGTGGAGAGGGAGACATGGGTTAGGGTTAGAGGATGTTCTAGGATATAGAAGAGAAACAGACAGACAGTGGAGAGGGAGACATGGGTTAGGGTTAGAGGATGTTCTAGGATATAGAAGAGAAACAGACAGACAGTGGAGAGGGAGACATGGGTTAGGGTTAGAGGATGTTCTAGGATATAGAAGAGAAACAGACAGTTAGGGTTAGAGGATGTTCTAGGATATAGAAGAGAAACAGACAGACAGTGGAGAGGGAGACATGGGTTAGGGTTAGAGGATGTTCTAGGATATAGAAGAGAAACAGACAGACAGTGGAGAGGGAGACATGGGTTAGGGTTAGAGGATGTTCTAGGATATAGAAGAGAAACAGACAGACAGTGGAGAGGGAGACATGGGTTAGGGTTAGAGGATGTTCTAGGATATAGAAGAGAAACAGACAGACAGTGGAGAGGGAGACATGGGTTAGGGTTAGAGGATGTTCTAGGATATAGAAGAGAAACAGACAGACAGTGGAGAGGGAGACATGGGTTAGGGTTAGAGGATGTTCTAGGATATAGAAGAGAAACAGACAGACAGTGGAGAGGGAGACATGGGTTAGGGTTAGAGGATGTTCTAGGATATAGAAGAGAAACAGACAGACAGTGGAGAGGGAGACATGGGTTAGGGTTAGAGGATGTTCTAGGATATAGAAGAGAAACAGACAGACAGTGGAGAGGGAGACATGGGTTAGGGTTAGAGGATGTTCTAGGATATAGAAGAGAAACAGACAGACAGTGGAGAGGGAGACATGGGTTAGGGTTAGAGGATGTTCTAGGATATAGAAGAGAAAACAGACAGACAGTGGAGAGGGAGACATGGGTTAGGGTTAGAGGATGTTCTAGGATATAGAAGAGAAACAGACAGACAGTGGAGAGGGAGACATGGGTTAGGGTTAGAGGATGTTCTAGGATATAGAAGAGAAACAGACAGACAGTGGAGAGGGAGACATGGGTTAGGGTTAGAGGATGTTCTAGGATATAGAAGAGAAACAGACAGACAGTGGAGAGGGAGACATGGGTTAGGGTTAGAGGATGTTCTAGGATATAGAAGAGAAACAGACAGACAGTGGAGAGGGAGACATGGGTTAGGGTTAGAGGATGTTCTAGGATATAGAAGAGAAACAGACAGTTAGGGTTAGAGGATGTTCTAGGATATAGAAGAGAAACAGACAGACAGTGGAGAGGGAGACATGGGTTAGGGTTAGAGGATGTTCTAGGATATAGAAGAGAAACAGACAGACAGTGGAGAGGGAGACATGGGTTAGGGTTAGAGGATGTTCTAGGATATAGAAGAGAAACAGACAGACAGTGGAGAGGGAGACATGGGTTAGGGGTTAGAGGATGTTCTAGGGTATAGAAGAGAAACAGACAGACAGTGGAGAGGGAGACATGGGTTAGGGTTAGAGGATGTTCTAGGATATAGAAGAGAAACAGACAGACAGTGGAGAGGGAGACATGGGTTAGGGTTAGAGGATGTTCTAGGATATAGAAGAGAAACAGACAGACAGTGGAGAGGGAGACATGGGTTAGGGTTAGAGGATGTTCTAGGATATAGAAGAGAAACAGACAGACAGTGGAGAGGGAGACATGGGTTAGGGTTAGAGGATGTTCTAGGATATAGAAGAGAAACAGACAGACAGTGGAGAGGGAGACATGGGTTAGGGTTAGAGGATGTTCTAGGATATAGAAGAGAAACAGACAGACAGTGGAGAGGGAGACATGGGTTAGGATTAGAGGATGTTCTAGGATATAGAAGAGAAACAGACAGACAGTGGAGAGGGAGACATGGGTTAGGGTTAGAGGATGTTCTAGGATATAGAAGAGAAACAGACAGACAGTGGAGAGGGAGACATGGGTTAGGGTTAGAGGATGTTCTAGGATATAGAAGAGAAACAGACAGACAGTGGAGAGGGAGACATGGGTTAGGGTTAGAGGATGTTCTAGGATATAGAAGAGAAACAGACAGACAGTGGAGAGGGAGACATGGGTTAGGGTTAGAGGATGTTCTAGGATATAGAAGAGAAACAGACAGACAGTGGAGAGGGAGACATGGGTTAGGGTTAGAGGATGTTCTAGGATATAGAAGAGAAACAGACAGACAGTGGAGAGGGAGACATGGGTTAGGGTTAGAGGATGTTCTAGGATATAGAAGAGAAACAGACAGACAGTGGAGAGGGAGACATGGGTTAGGGTTAGAGGATGTTCTAGGATATAGAAGAGAAACAGACAGACAGTGGAGAGGGAGACATGGGTTAGGGTTAGAGGATGTTCTAGGATATAGAAGAGAAACAGACAGACAGTGGAGAGGGAGACATGGGTTAGGGTTAGAGGATGTTCTAGGATATAGAAGAGAAACAGACAGTTAGGGTTAGAGGATGTTCTAGGATATAGAAGAGAAACAGACAGACAGTGGAGAGGGAGACATGGGTTAGGGTTAGAGGATGTTCTAGGATATAGAAGAGAAACAGACAGACAGTGGAGAGGGAGACATGGGTTAGGGTTAGAGGATGTTCTAGGATATAGAAGAGAAACAGACAGACAGTGGAGAGGGAGACATGGGTTAGGGTTAGAGGATGTTCTAGGATATAGAAGAGAAACAGACAGACAGTGGAGAGGAGACATGGGTTAGGGTTAGAGGATGTTCTAGGGTATAGAAGAGAAACAGACAGACAGTGGAGAGGGAGACATGGGTTAGGGTTAGAGGATGTTCTAGGATATAGAAGAGAAACAGACAGACAGTGGAGAGGGAGACATGGGTTAGGGTTAGAGGATGTTCTAGGATATAGAAGAGAAAACAGACAGACAGTGGAGAGGGAGACATGGGTTAGGGTTAGAGGATGTTCTAGGGTATAGAAGAGAAACAGACAGACAGTGGAGAGGAGACATGGGTTAGGGTTAGAGGATGTTCTAGGGTATAGAAGAGAAACAGACAGACAGTGGAGAGGGAGACATGGGTTAGGGTTAGAGGATGTTCTAGGATATAGAAGAGAAACAGACAGACAGTGGAGAGGGAGACATGGGTTAGGGTTAGAGGATGTTCCTAGGATATAGAAGAGAAACAGACAGACAGTGGAGAGGGAGACATGGGTTAGGGTTAGAGGATGTTCTAGGATATAGAAGAGAAACAGACAGACAGTGGAGAGGGAGACATGGGTTAGGGTTAGAGGATGTTCTAGGATATAGAAGAGAAACAGACAGACAGTGGAGAGGGAGACATGGGTTAGGGTTAGAGGATGTTCTAGGATATAGAAGAGAAACAGACAGACAGTGGAGAGGGAGACATGGGTTAGGGGTTAGAGGATGTTCTAGGGTATAGAAGAGAAACAGACAGACAGTGGAGAGGAGACATGGGTTAGGGTTAGAGGATGTTCTAGGATATAGAAGAGAAACAGACAGACAGTGGAGAGGGAGACATGGGTTAGGGTTAGAGGATGTTCTAGGATATAGAAGAGAAACAGACAGACAGTGGAGAGGGAGACATGGGTTAGGGTTAGAGGATGTTCTAGGATATAGAAGAGAAACAGACAGACAGTGGAGAGGGAGACATGGGTTAGGGTTAGAGGATGTTCTAGGATATAGAAGAGAAACAGACAGACAGTGGAGAGGGAGACATGGGTTAGGGTTAGAGGATGTTCTAGGATATAGAAGAGAAACAGACAGACAGTGGAGAGGGAGACATGGGTTAGGGTTAGAGGATGTTCTAGGATATAGAAGAGAAACAGACAGACAGTGGAGAGGGAGACATGGGTTAGGGTTAGAGGATGTTCTAGGATATAGAAGAGAAACAGACAGACAGTGGAGAGGGAGACATGGGTTAGGGTTAGAGGATGTTCTAGGATATAGAAGAGAAACAGACAGACAGTGGAGAGGGAGACATGGGTTAGGGTTAGAGGATGTTCTAGGATATAGAAGAGAAACAGACAGACAGTGGAGAGGGAGACATGGGTTAGGGTTAGAGGATGTTCTAGGATATAGAAGAGAAACAGACAGACAGTGGAGAGGGAGACATGGGTTAGGGTTAGAGGATGTTCTAGGATATAGAAGAGAAACAGACAGACAGTGGAGAGGGAGACATGGGTTAGGGTTAGAGGATGTTCTAGGATATAGAAGAGAAACAGACAGACAGTGGAGAGGGAGACATGGGTTAGGGTTAGAGGATGTTCTAGGATATAGAAGAGAAACAGACAGACAGTGGAGAGGGAGACATGGGTTAGGGTTAGAGGATGTTCTAGGATATAGAAGAGAAACAGACAGACAGTGGAGAGGGAGACATGGGTTAGGGTTAGAGGATGTTCTAGGATATAGAAGAGAAACAGACAGACAGTGGAGAGGGAGACATGGGTTAGGGTTAGAGGATGTTCTAGGATATAGAAGAGAAACAGACAGACAGTGGAGAGGGAGACATGGGTTAGGGTTAGAGGATGTTCTAGGATATAGAAGAGAAACAGACAGACAGTGGAGAGGGAGACATGGGTTAGGGTTAGAGGATGTTCTAGGATATAGAAGAGAAACAGACAGACAGTGGAGAGGGAGACATGGGTTAGGGTTAGAGGATGTTCTAGGATATAGAAGAGAAACAGACAGACAGTGGAGAGGGAGACATGGGTTAGGGTTAGAGGATGTTCTAGGATATAGAAGAGAAACAGACAGACAGTGGAGAGGGAGACATGGGTTAGGTTAGAGGATGTTCTAGGATATAGAAGAGAAACAGACAGACAGTGGAGAGGAGACATGGGTTAGGGTTAGAGGATGTTCTAGGATATAGAAGAGAAACAGACAGACAGTGGAGAGGGAGACATGGGTTAGGGTTAGAGGATGTTCTAGGATATAGAAGAGAAACAGACAGACAGTGGAGAGGGAGACATGGGTTAGGGTTAGAGGATGTTCTAGGATATAGAAGAGAAACAGACAGACAGTGGAGAGGGAGACATGGGTTAGGGTTAGAGGATGTTCTAGGATATAGAAGAGAAACAGACAGACAGTGGAGAGGGAGACATGGGTTAGGGTTAGAGGATGTTCTAGGATATAGAAGAGAAACAGACAGACAGTGGAGAGGGAGACATGGGTTAGGGTTAGAGGATGTTCTAGGATATAGAAGAGAAACAGACAGACAGTGGAGAGGGAGACATGGGTTAGGGTTAGAGGATGTTCTAGGATATAGAAGAGAAACAGACAGACAGTGGAGAGGGAGACATGGGTTAGGGTTAGAGGATGTTCTAGGATATAGAAGAGAAACAGACAGTTAGGGTTAGAGGATGTTCTAGGATATAGAAGAGAAACAGACAGACAGTGGAGAGGGAGACATGGGTTAGGGTTAGAGGATGTTCTAGGATATAGAAGAGAAACAGACAGACAGTGGAGAGGGAGACATGGGTTAGGGTTAGAGGATGTTCTAGGATATAGAAGAGAAACAGACAGACAGTGGAGAGGGAGACATGGGTTAGGGTTAGAGGATGTTCTAGGATATAGAAGAGAAACAGACAGACAGTGGAGAGGGAGACATGGGTTAGGGTTAGAGGATGTTCTAGGGATATAGAAGAGAAACAGACAGACAGTGGAGAGGGAGACATGGGTTAGGGTTAGAGGATGTTCTAGGATATAGAAGAGAAACAGACAGACAGTGGAGAGGGAGACATGGGTTAGGGTTAGAGGATGTTCTAGGATATAGAAGAGAAACAGACAGACAGTGGAGAGGGAGACATGGGTTAGGGTTAGAGGATGTTCTAGGATATAGAAGAGAAACAGACAGACAGTGGAGAGGGAGACATGGGTTAGGGTTAGAGGATGTTCTAGGATATAGAAGAGAAACAGACAGACAGTGGAGAGGGAGACATGGGTTAGGGTTAGAGGATGTTCTAGGATATAGAAGAGAAACAGACAGACAGTGGAGAGGGAGACATGGGTTAGGGTTAGAGGATGTTCTAGGATATAGAAGAGAAACAGACAGACAGTGGAGAGGAGACATGGGTTAGGGTTAGAGGATGTTCTAGGATATAGAAGAGAACAGACAGACAGTGGAGAGGGAGACATGGGTTAGGGTTAGAGGATGTTCTAGGATATAGAAGAGAAACAGACAGACAGTGGAGAGGGAGACATGGGTTAGGGTTAGAGGATGTTCTAGGATATAGAAGAGAAACAGACAGACAGTGGAGAGGGAGACATGGGTTAGGGTTAGAGGATGTTCTAGGGTATAGAAGAGAAACAGACAGACAGTGGAGAGGGAGACATGGGTTAGGGTTAGAGGATGTTCTAGGATATAGAAGAGAAACAGACAGACAGTGGAGAGGGAGACATGGGTTAGGGTTAGAGGATGTTCTAGGGTATAGAAGAGAAACAGACAGACAGTGGAGAGGGAGACATGGGTTAGGGTTAGAGGATGTTCTAGGGTATAGAAGAGAAACAGACAGACAGTGGAGAGGGAGACATGGGTTAGGGTTAGAGGATGTTCTAGGGTATAGAAGAGAAACAGACAGACAGTGGAGAGGAGACATGGGTTAGGGGTTAGAGGATGTTCTAGGATATAGAAGAGAAACAGACAGACAGTGGAGAGGGAGACATGGGTTAGGGTTAGAGGATGTTCTAGGATATAGAAGAGAAACAGACAGACAGTGGAGAGGGAGACATGGGTTAGGGTTAGAGGATGTTCTAGGATATAGAAGAGAAACAGACAGTTAGGGTTAGAGGATGTTCTAGGATATAGAAGAGAAACAGACAGACAGTGGAGAGGGAGACATGGGTTAGGGTTAGAGGATGTTCTAGGATATAGAAGAGAAACAGACAGACAGTGGAGAGGGAGACATGGGTTAGGGTTAGAGGATGTTCTAGGATATAGAAGAGAAACAGACAGACAGTGGAGAGGGAGACATGGGTTAGGGTTAGAGGATGTTCTAGGATATAGAAGAGAAACAGACAGACAGTGGAGAGGGAGACATGGGTTAGGGTTAGAGGATGTTCTAGGATATAGAAGAGAAACAGACAGACAGTGGAGAGGGAGACATGGGTTAGGGTTAGAGGATGTTCTAGGATATAGAAGAGAAACAGACAGACAGTGGAGAGGGAGACATGGGTTAGGGTTAGAGGATGTTCTAGGATATAGAAGAGAAACAGACAGACAGTGGAGAGGGAGACATGGGTTAGGGTTAGAGGATGTTCTAGGATATAGAAGAGAAACAGACAGACAGTGGAGAGGGAGACATGGGTTAGGGTTAGAGGATGTTCTAGGATATAGAAGAGAAACAGACAGACAGTGGAGAGGGAGACATGGGTTAGGGTTAGAGGATGTTCTAGGATATAGAAGAGAAACAGACAGACAGTGGAGAGGAGACATGGGTTAGGGTTAGAGGATGTTCTAGGATATAGAAGAGAAAACAGACAGACAGTGGAGAGGGAGACATGGGTTAGGGTTAGAGGATGTTCTAGGATATAGAAGAGAAACAGACAGACAGTGGAGAGGGAGACATGGGTTAGGGTTAGAGGATGTTCTAGGATATAGAAGAGAAACAGACAGACAGTGGAGAGGGAGACATGGGTTAGGGTTAGAGGATGTTCTAGGATATAGAAGAGAAACAGACAGACAGTGGAGAGGGAGACATGGGTTAGGGTTAGAGGATGTTCTAGGATATAGAAGAGAAACAGACAGACAGTGGAGAGGGAGACATGGGTTAGGGTTAGAGGATGTTCTAGGATATAGAAGAGAAACAGACAGACAGTGGAGAGGGAGACATGGGTTAGGGTTAGAGGATGTTCTAGGATATAGAAGAGAAACAGACAGACAGTGGAGAGGGAGACATGGGTTAGGGTTAGAGGATGTTCCAGGATATAGAAGAGAAACAGACAGACAGTGGAGAGGGAGACATGGGTTAGGGTTAGAGGATGTTCTAGGATATAGAAGAGAAACAGACAGACAGTGGAGAGGGACACATGGGTTAGGGTTAGAGGATGTTCTGGGATATAGAAGAGAAACAGACAGACAGTGGAGAGGGAGACATGGGTTAGGGTTAGAGGATGTTCTAGGATATAGAAGAGAAACAGACAGACAGTGGAGAGGGAGACATTGGTTAGGGTTAGAGGATGTTCTAGGATATAGAAGAGAAACAGACAGACAGTGGAGAGGGAGACATGGGTTAGGGTTAGAGGATGTTCTAGGATATAGAAGAGAAACAGACAGACAGTGGAGAGGGAGACATGGGTTAGGGTTAGAGGATGTTCTAGGATATAGAAGAGAAACAGACAGACAGTGGAGAGGGAGACATGGGTTAGGGTTAGAGGATGTTCTAGGATATAGAAGAGAAACAGACAGACAGTGGAGAGTAACTTACGCCTCCTTGTAGTATAGTATGAATGAGATGAGGTCTCTGTAGTCTGGGGGTCTGTAGCGCTGCCAGGTCACTTTAATACGGTTAGACGTCGTCCTGTTGGACTTGAACCGCAAGATCTTACTCTCACCTGGAGAACACAACCAATCACACAGTCTGTTCACCTGAAGAATACAACCAATCACAGTCTGTTCACCTGAAGAATACAACCAATCACAGTCTGTTCACCTGAAGAATACAACCAATCACAGTCTGTTCACCTGAAGAATACAACCAATCACAGTCTGTTCACCTGAAGAATACAACCAATCACAGTCTGTTCACCTGAAGAATACAACCAATCACACAGTCTGTTCACCTGGAGAATACAACCAATCACACAGTCTGTTCACCTGAAGAATACAACCAATCACACAGTCTGTTCACCTGAAGAATACAACCAATCACACAGTCTGTTCACCTGGAGAACACAACCAATCACACAGTCTGTTCACCTGAAGAATACAACCAATCACACAGTCTGTTCACCTGGAGAACACAACCAATCACACAGTCTGTTCACCTGGAGAATACAACCAATCACACTTATCAGCCCTAATCCTCCAGGTGCTTAGATATATCTAATCAAACCAGCCCATTATATTGAATCAGTGGTAAGAGCAGTGAAAATATCATTTTGGTTTGTTTACAGAATTTGCTGTAGGGGGCAATATGGTGTGGGCTGAAACATGCAGAATATAGCTATAGTTTCAACGAATGAACATAGGCTGAAACATGCAGTATATAGCTATAGTTTCAACGAATGAACATAGGCTGAAACATGCAGTATATAGCTATAGTTTCAACGAATGAGCATGGCTGAAACATGCAGTATATAGCTATTGTTTCAACGAATGAACATGGCTGAAACATGCAGTATATAGCTATTGTTTCAATGAATGAACATGGCTGAAACATGCAGTATATAGCTACTGTTTCAACGAATGAACATGGCTGAAACATGCAGTATATAGCTATTGTTTCAACGAATGAACATGGCTGAAACATGCAGTATATAGCTATTGTTTCAACGAATGAACATAGGCTGAAAAATGCAGTATATAGCTATAGCTTCAACGAATGAACATAGGCTGAAACATGCAGTATATAGCTATAGTTTCAACGAATGAGCATGGCTGAAACATGCAGTATATAGCTATTGTTTCAACGAATGAACATGGCTGAAACATGCAGTATATAGCTATTGTTTCAATGAATGAACATGGCTGAAACATGCAGTATATAGCTATTGTTTCAACGACTGAACAAGGCTGAAACATGCAGTATATAGCTACTGTTTCAACGAATGAACATGGCTGAAACATGGCTGAAACATGCAGTATATAGCTATTGTTTCAATGAATGAACATGGCTGAAACATGCAGTATATAGCTATTGTTTCAACGAATGAACATAGGCTGAAACATGCAGTATATAGCTATTGTTTCAACGAATGAACATAGGCTGAAAGATGCAGTATATAGCTATAGTTTCAACGAATGAACATAGGCTGAAACATGCAGTATATAGCTATAGTTTCAACTAATGAACATGGCTGAAACATGCAGTATATAGCTATTGTTTCAACGAATGAACATGGCTGAAACATGCAGTATATAGCTATTGTTTCAATGAATGAACATGGCTGAAACATGCAGTATATAGCTATTGTTTCAACGAATGAACATGAATGAAAGATGGCTGAAACATGCAGTATATAGCTATTGTTTCAATGAATGAACATGGCTGAAACATGCAGTATGTAGCTATTGTTTCAATGAATGAACATGGCTGAAACATGCAGTATATAGCTATTGTTTCAACGAATGAACATGGCTGAAACATGCAGTATATAGCTATTGTTTCAATGAATGAACATGGCTGAAACATGCAGTATATAGCTATTGTTTCAATGAATGAACATGTCATCATTGTATGTTAATGTACATAATGTACCGCACTGCTGCTATATGTATAGTATAAAGTATAGTATCGTAAAGCTGTATAGTATAAAGTATAGTATCGTAAAGCTGTATAGTATTTTATCATATAAATCTAGTATAATAGAGCTGTATAGTTTAGTACAGTATAATATAAAATATAATATCATAGAGCTGTATAGTACAGTATAGTATAAAGTATAGTATCATAGAGCTGTGTAGTACAGTATAGTATAATATAAAGTATAGTATCATAGAGCTGTATAGTACAGTACAGTATAATATAAAGTATAGTATCATAGAGCTGTATAGTACAGTATAGTATAATATAACGTATAGTATATTAGAGCTGTATAGTATAGTATAATATAAAGTATAGTATCACAGAGCTGTATAGTACAGTATAATATAAAGTGTAGTATCAGAGCTGTATAGTACAGTATAATATAAAGTATAGTATCATAGAGCTGTGTAGTACAGTATAGTATAATATAAAGTATAGTATCATAGAGATGTGTAGTACAGTATAGTATAATATAAAGTATAGTATCGTAGAGCTGTATAGTACAGTATAATATAAAGTATAGTATCTTAGAGATGTATAGTATAGTATAATGTAAAGTATAGTATCATAGAGCTGTATAGTATAGTACAGTATAATATAAAGTATAGTATCATAGAGCAGTGTAGTACAGTATAATATAATATAAAGTATAATATCATAGAGCTGTGTAGTACAGTATAGTATAATATAAAGTATAGTATCGTAGAGCTGTATAGTACAGTATAATATAAAGTATAGTATCATAGAGCTGTATAGTATAGTACAGTACAGTATAATATAATATAAAGTATAGTATCATAGAGCTGTACAGTATAGTATAATATAAAGTATAATATCATAGAGCTGTGTAGTACAGTATAATATAATATAAAGTATAGTATCATAGAGCAGTGTAGTACAGTATAATATAATATAAAGTATAATATCATAGAGCTGTGTAGTACAGTATAGTATAATATAACGTATAGTATCGTAGAGCGGTGTAGTACAGTATAATATAAAGTATGGTATCGTACAGCTAGCTCGGTCTCCGTTGTTCCTGAAGTCGTCCTCTTCAAACTTCTCTGTGATGCCCGTCCTCTGCCACATCTTACGGATCTCCGACATGCAGAGTTTAGGGTTGGATCGGAAGAACAGTTTCCCGGCCCGGATGGTCAGGTTGTGCTGGGTCCAATCCCACAGGAACTGGAGGTGCTGATTGTCTACTGCATGGAACGCATACATGCTGAGGGGATTGGGGGGGGGGAAGAAAGAGGAGAGAGAGAGAGAGAGAGAGGGAGAGAGAGGTAGAGAGAGAGAGAGAGGTAGAGGGAGAGAGAGGGAGGGAGGTAGAGGG
Organism: Coregonus clupeaformis; assembly: GCF_020615455.1. Classification (NCBI taxonomy): domain Eukaryota; kingdom Metazoa; phylum Chordata; class Actinopteri; order Salmoniformes; family Salmonidae; genus Coregonus; species Coregonus clupeaformis. The sequence continues at coordinate 639,077 of NW_025533505.1, read as the reverse complement.
AGAGAGAGGGAGAGGTAGAGGGAGAGAGAGGGAGAGAGAGGGAGGTAGAGGGAGGGAGAGGGAGGGAGAGGGAGGTAGAGGGAGGGAGAGGGAGGTAGAGGGAGGTAGAGAGAGGTAGAGAGAGAGAGGGAGGTAGAGGGAGAGAGAGGGAGGTAGAGGGAGAGAGAGGGAGGTAGAGGGAGAGGGAGGGAGAGGGAGGTAGACAGGGAGGTAGAGAGAGGTAAAGAGAGGGAGGTAGAGAGAGGGAGAGAACGGGAACAGAAATATCGATTAGATTGCGTAACCTCACTGTCTTTAATATGTACTGATTAGGTTGGGTAACATCACTGTCTTTAATATGTACTGATTAGGTTGGGTAACATCACTGTCTTTAATATGTACTGATTAGGTTGGGTAACATCACTGTCTTTAATATGTACTGATTAGGTTGGGTAACATCACTGTCTTTAATATGTACTGATTAGGTTGGGTAACATCACTGTCTTTAATATGTACTGATTAGGTTGGGTAACATCACTGTCTTTAATATGTACTGATTAGGTTGGGTAACATCACCGTCTTTAATATGTACTGATTAGGTTGGGTAACATCACTGTCTTTAATATGTACTGATTAGGTTGGGTAACATCACTGTCTTTAATATGTACTGATTAGGTTGGGTAACATCACTGTCTTTAATATGTACTGATTAGGTTGGGTAACATCACTGTCTTTAATATGTACTGATTAGGTTGGGTAACATCACTGTCTTTAATATGTACTGATTAGGTTGGGTAACATCACTGTCTTTAATATGTACTGATTAGGTTGGGTAACATCACTGTCTTTAATATGTACTGATTAGGTTGGGTAACATCACTGTCTTTAATATGTACTGATTAGGTTGGGTAACATCACTGTCTTTAATATGTACTGATTAGGTTGGGTAACATCACTGTCTTTAATATGTACTGATTAGGTTGGGTAACATCACTGTCGTTAACGCGTACTGCAGTCAGTGGGTCCTAACATTCAGATGATCAACGGCCACTAACCTGGAGTCTGCTTTCACCCTTTATTATCATTATAATATTACACTCAATCTGGTTTCATCCTGCCTGTCCAGACCAGGACCAGAGGACAGATGTAACAGGCCTCCAGACCAGTACCAGAGGACAGATGTAACAGGCCTCCAGACCAGGACCAGAGGACAGATGTAACAGGCCTCCAGACCAGGACCAGAGGACAGATGTAACAGGCCTCCAGACCAGGACCAGAGGACAGATGTAACAGGCCTCCAGACCAGGACCAGAGGACAGATGTAACAGGCCTCAGACCAGGACCAGAGGACAGATGTAACAGGCCTCCAGACCAGGACCAGAGGACAGATGTAACAGGCCTCCAGACCAGGACCAGAGGACAGATGTAACAGGCCTCCAGACCAGGACCAGAGGACAGATGTAACAGGCCTCCAGACCAGGACCAGAGGACAGATGTAACAGGCCTCCAGACCAGGACCAGAGGACAGATGTAACAGGCCTCCAGACCAGGACCAGAGGACAGATGTAACAGGCCTCCAGACCAGGACCAGAGGACAGATGTAACAGGCCTCCAGACCAGGACCAGAGGACAGATGTAACAGGCCAAACGGGGAGAGGAGAGGATCGAGGAGGAGCAGTAGAACTATAGAACTTGAACCACTAGTTCCGTGAGGACTCAGGACTGGCAGGAATGCAGTGAGCCTTGGACAGTAACAATCTTGAGCAGATCACTTTGTAATAAGAGAGAGACAAGGCCGAGGGGAAGTGGAGAGGGGGAGGACGGGTGAGGAGAGGTGGGGGTTAGGCCGAGGGGAAGTGGAGAGGGGGAGGACGGGTGAGGAGAGGTGGGGGTTAGGCCGAGGGGAAGTGGAGAGGGGGAGGACGGGTGAGGAGAGGTGGGGGTTAGGCCGAGGGAAGTGGAGAGGGGAGGACGGGTGAGGAGAGGTGGGGGTTAGGCCGAGGGGAAGTGGAGAGGGGGAGGACGGGTGAGGAGAGGTGGGGTTAGGCCGAGGGGAAGTGGAGAGGGGAGGACGGGTGAGGAGAGGTGGGGGTTAGGCCGAGGGAAGTGGAGAGGGGGAGGACGGGTGAGGAGAGGTGGGGGTTAGGCCGAGGGGAAGTGGAGAGGGGGAGGACGGGTGAGGAGAGGTGGGGAGTTAGGCCGAGGGAAGTGGAGAGGGGGAGGACGGGGTGAGGAGAGGTGGGGTTAGGCCGAGGGGAAGTGGAGAGGGGGGGAGGACGGGTGAGGAGAGGTGAGGGTTAGCCGAGGGAAGTGGAGAGGGGGGAGGACGGGTGAGAGAGGTGAGGGGTTAGGCCGAGGGGAAGTGGAGAGGGGGGAGGACGGGTGAGGAGAGGTGAGGGTTAGGCCGAGGGGAAGTGGAGAGGGGGAGGGGGGTGAGGAGAGGTGGGGGGTTAGGCCGAGGGGAAGTGGAGAGGGAGGAGCGGGTGAGGAGAGGTGGGGGTTAGGCCGAGGGGAAGTGGAGAGGGGGAGGACGGGTGAGGAGAGGTGGGGGTTAGGCCGAGGGAAGTGGAGAGGGGAGGACGGGTGAGGAGAGGTGAGGTTAGGCCGAGGGGAAGTGGAGAGGGGGAGGACGGGTGAGGAGAGGTGGGGGTTAGGCCGAGGGGAAGTGGAGAGGGGGAGGGGGGGTGAGGAGAGGTGGGGGTTAGGCCGAGGGGAAGTGGAGAGGGGGAGGACGGGTGAGGAGAGGTGGGGGTTAGGCCGAGGGGAAGTGGAGAGGGGGAGGATGGGTGAGGAGAGGTGGGGGTTAGGCCAAGGCCCTCTCGTGATCTCAGATGCCATTTTTGAAAACTTTCCATTGGCTCAGTGAGGTTGAGGTGGTCCATTAGAGAGAGCAACGAAGGAGCAGAAAAACAAGGTCGTACTATCTAGGCTTGTCCTGGCTGGGCCATGTCTTCCAGGTCACCACACAAGGTCACACTATCTAGGCTTGTCCAGGTCACCACACAAGGTCATACTATCTAGGCTTGTCCTGGCTGAGACATCTCTTCCAGATCACCACACAAGGTCATATTATCTTGGCTGAGCCATCTCCACAGAGAGTCAGGACACCCGTTTAACGTCCCATCCGAAAGACGGCACCCTACACAGGGCAATGTCCCCAATCACTGCCCTGGGGAATTGGGATATTTTGGGGGGGGACCAGAGGACAGAGTGGCTCCTACTGGCCCTCCAACACCACTTCCAGCAGCATCTGGTCTCCCATCCAGGGACCAACCAGGACCAACCCTGCTTAGCTTCAGAGGCAAGCCAGCAGTGGGATGCAGGGTGGTGTGCTGCTGGCTAAATGTGAGATGTGGTTGTATTAAACGCCTGACAGGATCTTTTTATCTGCATGATTGAGACATTGTTAATGCAACACTCTCAGACAACAGCAGAGGACAGTGTGGACTGGGTGCGTTGTCAAGGCCAGGCTACGCAGAGGATCCTCTCCCAGCATTCCCCAAACACCACTCAATACGCTCCCTGATTACCATGGCAACGCTCAACACCACAGAGAGGGAGAGAGAGAGTGAGAGAGAGAGGGGAGAGAGAGAGAGAGAGAGAGAGAGAGAGACAGAGGGAGAGACAGAGACAGAGACAGAGAGACAGAGACAGAGACAGAGACAGAGACAGAGACAGAGACAGAGACAGAGACAGAGACAGAGACAGAGACAGAGACAGAGACAGAGGGAGAGGGAGAGAGACAGAGACAGAGACAGAGACAGAGACAGAGACAGAGAGAGAGAGGGAGAGAGAGGGAGAGAGACAGAGACAGAGACAGAGACAGAGACAGAGACAGAGGGAGAGGGAGAGACAGAGGGAGAGGGAGAGGGAGAGGGAGAGGGAGAGGGAGAGAGACAGAGAGAGAGAGGGAGAGAGAGGGAGAGAGACAGAGACAGAGACAGAGAGAGAGACAGAGACAGAGACAGAGACAGAGAGACAGAGACAGAGACAGAGACAGAGAGACAGAGAGACAGAGAGACAGAGAGACAGAGAGAGAGAGAGAGAGAGAGACAGAGAGAGAGAGAGAGAGAGAGAGAGAGAGAGACAGAGAGAGAGAGAGAGAGAGAGAGAGAGAGAGAGAGAGAGAGAGAGAGAGAGAGAGAGAGAGAGAGAGAGAGAGAGAGAGAGAGAGAGAGAGAGAGAGAGGTCATGCAGAGGAACAGCTCCTGACTTGTTATAACTTTTTTGTTTGCTAAGAGCGAGATTGACACGATTCAATTAGCAAAAATGTATAGGTAATCAAATTGTACAACTGAAGATCAACAAAGGAGGAAAAAATCGACAGAGAGTGAGTTAAAAGACCAATCTTCATCGTGGTAGCTAGCCAAATTCAAATCGGTCAGTTAGCTTAACGTCTAGCTCTAACTGTTTACTGATGGTAACCATAGCAACATGGCCACTGAGGCAGCGCTAGCAGCGTTAGCAGCGACAGAAACTGAGAGACTTTCCCCGCTTTTTTTGAATACCCAGCAGAAATCAAATCAGAGAAAGGAAGAATCAATTTTAAACACAGAATTCTGAGGGAGAACCCAGAAACTTTGTTTGCCGACTGCTCACAAAACAGGACTGTTACAAACCTGTTATTTTACACAGACCACACTACTGCCTGGCATACAGCTGTAACCAGGCATTTCAGCTATACTACGAAGAAAGGCATCTGCAAGGGAAGGCAAATCCACATTTTTGAGGACAGCGATAAGGACCAGGAAAACAGGTTTCTGACAGTAAATATGTATCAGAACGGCACTGTCATGGTCCAGGGCAGTGAGGCTGCACTCAGCTCTGTTGTGCAGGACTTCCCCACCCTAACGAAGATAGCGGAAAGCAAAAAAAGAAAAGGACAGCACCCCGACCTCTCCCCTCACCCCAGGCACCCCAGAAGCAGGACCATCCTCCCCCTGCCTGCCTACAACCACCAGAGCCAAGACCCCACTACCATCAGCCTGTTGAGAGACAGGCTGGCAGTGATAGAGGTATGGGTTACTGAGCTGAAGGAGCAGCTCCCAGCTACACCACCACCAGTCCAGACACAGAGCTTCTACAGGACCAGATCAACCAGTGCAGGACCCAGCTGAAGAACTCTGTCCAGGAGCTGAGAGAGAGCCTTACCACAGCGCTGGAGGAGGTAAAGGCCACCATGAGGAGAGAGCTGGTGCAGGTAAAGGAGGAGATGGCAAAGGAGTTGTCTGGCATCAAGAGGGTGCTGCAGCACAGAGAACAGACTGTAGAGACTCCTAGAGAGAAGCTGCAGCCCCTCACCACCCCTAACACCCCCACCGACCCACCTTTACCCACAACCCCCCCATACCGACAACACTTTACCCACACACCCAGTCAACAAGGAGGCTCACATGGAGACACCTACGACAGAGAGAAGCTCTCTGGCCCCCTGACACACCCCCCACACACCCCTCCATGTACACAGGCCCTGTGTACTCCAGCCCCAGACCGTAAACACACTAATCTGGTAAAACCCACTGAGGTGGCCATCCTCATTGACTCAAATGGGAAATTCATCCAAGAAGATAAACTCTTCCCCCAACACAAGGTGCGCAAAATATGGTGCCCAAAACACAGGATGCACTCCACATCCTGTCCCAGCCTGACTTTGGCACACCAGGCCACATTATTATTCACACCGGCACCAACAACCTACGAGAGGAGCAGGAGAGAGTAGGCAGGCTGGTCAACAGAGTAGCAGAGAGGGCCTCTGAGCGGTTCCCCAACTCCCACATCACCATCTCCACTCTGCTGCCCCGCAAAGACTTCCATCACCGTACCATTCAGAAAGTCAACGATGACATCACCAGAGGGTGTGGCCTACTCCCAAACGTACACGTTGCTCACCACACAACAATCACCCCAGAGCATCTGCACGACTACTCCCACCTGAGGAAGCAGACAGTAGGGATGTTTGTCAAGTCTCTAAAGGACGTGGCACTTGGTAGACAAACACCCCATGCCGCACTGGACAGAGGACCACCCAGAGACCCCTACCAGACCACTGCACCAACAAGGAGCCCCAGGCCCCTTCAACGCCACACCAGACCCAGCGCACCCCACAGGCCCCACCCACCACCAGACCATCACCACTTCCATCGGCTTAGCCAGACCGGACCGGGCCCAGCCTACTACCCCGCACCAGACCACCACCCCTACCAGACCAGAGAGGAAGCCCCACGGCCCAGACCTGGCCCCCTCCACTCCACAGGGCCCAACAGCAGGACCAGCGCAGCTACGCAGAGGTCGTCAGAGGACAGGAGAACCCTGTGGGATTGGAGTGAGATTAAACAGCTCCTCCAATACATCTGCACCAAACTGCACTAAACACACACGGACGCATGTACACACACACACACACACACACACACACACACACACACACACACACACACTATCGTACTAAAATGTACTTGTTCAATGAATAGGAATGTTTATATATATAACAGAAAAAATGTTAGCTGTTATCCTGTTTATCTCGCTCTTAACAACTTAATAGTTAATTACTGTATTTCTGACTGCTATTCTTTCTTTTGGAACATGAAATCACTGTCAGTTAGCATGTGGAACATTCAGGGCCTAAACTCATCAACCTTTGGACTGAAGAGTTTAGCACTGGAGTTCAACAAAAATCTTAAAGATGTTGACGTCATCATTCTGCAGGAGACATGGTGTAAGGCTGACATTGTCACTCACTGTCCCACAGGTTACAGAGAGGTAATTGTGCCGTCACAAAAACACAGCTCTGTCAATAGAGGCAGAGACTCTGGAGGACTGATCATTTGGTACAAATCCGACCTACAACATCTAATTGATCCCCTCAAAATTGGCAAATATCACATTTGGTTAAAACTGAAAAAAGAACTTGTACTGACAGAAAAAGATGTGTTCCTTTGCGCAATTTATATCCCCCCCTCAGAATCCCCCATATTACTCAGAGGAGATCTTCCCCACCCTTGAGGAAGAGACGTGCCATTTCCAGGCCCAGGGAGATGTGCTCATCTGTGGGGACACAAATGCGCGCACAGGAACACTACCTGATCTAACGAGCACACGAGGGGACAGCTTTATTACAGGCCATAATGTTTCTAACTGTCTTAATCTCCCCAATAGAAACAACAGTGACAGCACCGTCAACAAAAACGGAAGGGATCTGTTGCAGCTCTGTAGAAGCTTGGGTCTGTACTTTGTCAATGGTAGGTTACGGGGGACTCTTTGGGGAGATTCACCTACTGCTCACCTCTTGGCCACAGTACAGTAGACTATATGATCACAGACATTGACCCCTTCTCTCTCAGCTCATTCACTGTCAAGCCACTAACACCTCTGTCTGATCACAGCCAAATTACATTGTTCCTCAAAAGAACAGACATGGAAACAACCACACATTCACAGCCCAGTAAGCTGTACAACATCAGACATTCATACAGATGGGCCCAAAACAGCACAGAAGAATACCAGAAAGCAACCTGGAACCAAAATATCCAAACACTCTTAGATAACTTTCTGGATACCACATTCACTCACAGTAAAGAAGGCATCAATCTAGCAGTACAAAACATCAACTATATATTCAGGCAAACGGCAAAAGAAGCACAATTGAAATTGATAAAAAACAAAACAAAAAAGATCACAGATGACAACTGGTTTGATGCAGATTGTAAAATTATAAGGAAAAAACTTAGAACACTATCCAACCAAAAGCACAGAGACCCAAATAATGGTGAATTACGCCTTCATTACTGTGAGACTTTAAAACTCTATAAACGTACACTCAGAACCAAAAAAGCACAGTACAACAGAAAGCAGCTGACGCTAATTGAGGAGTCCATAAACACAAACAACTTCTGGCAAAATTGGAAAAAATTTAAAAAATCTAAACAAGAGGAATTAGCGATACAAAACGGTGACATTTGGACAACCCATTTTAAAACACTCTACAACACCGTTCAAATTGACACAAACGCAGAACAACGCCAAATTCATGAGAAGTTGAATGGATTAGAAAGAGCTATAAAGGACAATCAAAATCCACTGGACTCCCCCAATTACTGACCAGGAGCTCTATAAGAAACTTCAGGCTCTCAAATTTAAAAAGGCATGCGGACCTGATGGCATCCTAAATGAGATGCTCAAACTCACTAGTGCAAAATTTCAATTGGCTATATTAAAACTGTTTAATTTGATCCTGAGTGTAGGTTATTTCCCTGACATCTGGAATCAAGGACTCATAACCCCAATCTTTAAAAACGGAGACAAATTTGACCCTAACAATTACAGAGGCATTTGTGTGAACAGTAACCTGGGGAAGGTTTTCTGTAGTATTATAAATGTAAGAGTTCTAAACTTCCTTAATAAGCACAATGTCTTGAGTAAAAGCCAAATTGGATTTATACCAAAACATCGCACGACCGATCATATTTACACCCTACACACCCTGATAGATAAACATGTCCACCAAAATAATACCAAAATATACGCTTGCTTTATCGACTTCCAAAAAGCATTTGATTCTATTTGGCACACAGGACTGTTCTACAAAGTTATTGAAAGTGGTGTAGGGGGTAAAACATATGAAATAATTAAATCAATGTATACTGGCAATACGTGCAGCATTAAAATTGGCAAGAAAAGAACAGAATTCTTTAACCAGGGGCGGGGCCTTCGTCAGGGTTGTAATCTGAGCCCAGCACTCTTCAATATTTACATCAACGAATTGGCCACTATTCTAGAAAAATCCTCAGCCCCTGGTGTTAGTCTCCATAATTCAGAGGTTAAATGCCTACTCTTCGCCGATGACCTATGCCTGCTGTCACCCACAGCACATGGCCTACAGCAGAGCCTGGACCTGCTAGAGCAGTACTGCCAGACCTGGGCCCTGACAGTAAACCCCAAAAAGACTAAAATAATGATTTTCCAGAGAAGATCCAGATCTCAGGGAATTAGACCAAAGTTCTCAATTGGTACAAAATATATAGAGCACTGCACACACTACAATTACTTAGGTTTAAAAATAAGCTCAACTGGACACCTTAATGAAGCAGTGAATGAACTGAGAGAGAAAGCACGCAGGGCATTCTACGCAATTAAAAGCAAATTCAAATTGAAATACCTATTAAAATTTGGCTAAAACTAATTGAATATGTCATTGAACCAATTGCACTTTATGGCAGCGAGGTGTGGGGTCCACTTGCAAAACAAGATTTCATCAAATGGGACAAACATCCCATTGAAACCCTGCATGCAGAGTTCTGTAAGATTCTCCTACATGTCCAGAGGAAAACTACAAACAATGCATGCAGGGCAGAATTAGGCAAATACCCACTAATAATAAAAACTCAAAAAAGAGCAATTAAGTTTTGGAAACATCTAAAATACAGTGACCCCCTCTCATATCATTACCAAGCCCTGCAATACCAAGAGCTGAACAAAGAAAAGAGTCCCCTCATCCAGCTGGTCCTGGGGCTGAGTTCACAAACCTGTTCTACTAACACACTGAAGCCTCAGGACCAGAACATCCAATCAATCAGGATAAACCAAATTACAACACAGTCAAAACAAAACTATATTGCTTATTGGGAAACACAAGCACAAGCACAGAGCAAAATGCAGTGCTATCTGGCCCTAAATCGACAGTACACCGTGGCTAAATATTTGACCATGGTTACTGATCAAAACTTTAGAAAAACCTTGACAAAGTACAGGCTCAGTGAGCACAGCCTTGCCATTGAGAAGGGTAGACACAGGAAAACCTGGCTCCCTGTAGAGGAAAGGCTGTGCAACCACTGCACAATAGCAGAACCTGAGACGGAGCTGCATTTCCTGACAAAATGTCAAAAATATAAAACAATTAGAGAGTGTCATTTCCCCAAATTTGAAACTCTTATTCAAGGTTTCAAAGACCTCTCTGATGAGGATAGGCTACCCGTCCTGTTGGGGAGGACGCAGAGAGCTGTGGGTTGGCAGCGCACTACATTGCTGCCTGCCATAAGTTGAGGGACAGTGTCTGACAGACCAATCAACCTGCACATGTCCTTTACTGTATATTTATTGTTATTGTTGAATGTATGATTATTTTGACCCTTGGTTATTGTTGTTACTGTTGTCCCGTTGACAATTTTGATTCTCATTTTTTACATTGTAAACAAGCTTTGGCAATATGTACATTGTTACGTCATGCCAATAAAGCAAATTGAATTGAATTGAATTGAATTGAGAGAGAGAGAGAGAGAGAGAGAGAGAGAGAGAGAGACAGAGAGAGAGAGAGAGACAGAGGGAGAGACAGAGAGAGAGAGAGAGACAGAGGGAGAGACAGAGAGAGAGAGAGAGACAGAGACAGAGACAGAGACAGAGAGAGAGAGAGACAGAGAGAGAGAGAGACAGAGAGAGAGAGAGAGAGAGAGAGAGAGAGAGAGAGAGAGAGAGAGAGAGAGAGAGAGAGAGACAGAGAGAGAGAGAGAGACAGAGAGAGAGAGAGAGAGAGACAGAGAGAGAGAGAGAGACAGAGAGAGAGAGAGAGACAGAGAGAGAGAGAGACAGAGAGAGAGACAGAGAGAGAGAGAGACAGAGAGAGAGAGAGACAGAGAGAGAGAGAGAGAGAGAGAGAGAGAGAGAGAGAGAGAGAGAGAGAGAGAGAGAGAGAGAGAGAGAGAGAGAGAGAGAGAGAGAGAGAGAGAGAGAGAGACAGAGAGTGTGGAACAGGAAATTCCTCAAAACAAAGCTCTAAGGTGAAAGGGCAAAAGAACCAAGCAGATAAGATGCCAGAATGTCGGGGGGTGGGGAGTTATTGGTCCTCCATTACAAAGCTGACAGCCTCAAACTAGCAGTCACATGAGCACCTTGCTTTTCTATATAGAGAAGAACATTCCAGATGTCAATGTAGCATCTGTGTGAGTGTCTGTGTGTGTGTATTAGTGTGTGTGTATTAGTGTGCGTGTATTAAGTGTGTGTGTATTAGTGTGTGTGTATTAGTGTGTGTGTATTAGTGTGTGCTAACGTACTCCTCCACCAGATCCTCTCCGTTGATGAAGCGGAGGCTCTTGAGGAAGGACAGGGAGCCCAGCGTCTGGGAGTGTCTGATTCTCACGTAGCCCGTCACTGTCTGGATCAACCCCATGAAACTCTCCAGCTCGTACCCCATGTTCTCTAGAGGAGAGGAGACAGAGAGAAAGGAGGAGTTGGTTAGGACAAAGCATTTAGATAGAAACGTAGCCTGTCCCTGTCTGGATCAACCCCATGAAACTCTCCAGCTCGTACCCCATGTTCTCTAGAGGAGGAGAGGAGACAGAGAGAAAGGAGGAGTTGGTTAGGACAAAGCATTTAGATAGAAACGTAGCCTGTCCCTGTTCTCTGGAAGAGGGGAGGGGAGTAGAGAGGCCTGATATATAATATACCCTACTATAACAGGTACTGATATATAATATACCCTACTATAACAGGTACTGATATATAATATACCCTACTATAACAGGTACTGATATATAATATACCCTACTATAACAGGTAGTGATATATAATATACCCTACTATAACGGGTACTGATATATAATATGCCCTACTATAACAGGTACTGATATATAATATACCCTACTAGGTACTGATATATAATATACCCTACTATAACAGGTACTGATATATAATATACCCTACTAGGTACTGATATATAATATACCCTACTATAACAGGTACTGATATATAATATACCCTACTATAACAGGTACTGATATATAATATACCCTACTAGGTACTGATATATAATATACCCTACTATAACAGGTACTGATATATAATATACCCTACTATAACAGGTAGTGATATATAATATACCCTACTATAACAGGTACTGATATATAATATACCCTACTATAACGGGTACTGATATATAATATACCCTACTATAACAGGTACTGATATATAATATACCCTACTATAACAGGTACTGATATATAATATACCCTACTATAACAGGTACTGATATATAATATACCCTACTATAACAGGTACTGATATATAATATACCCTACTATAACAGGTACTGATATATAATATGCCCTACTATAACGGGTACTGATATATAATATGCCCTACTATAACAGGTACTGATATATAATATGCCCTACTATAACAGGTACTGATATATAATATACCCTACTATAACAGGTACTGATATATAATATACCGTACTATAACGGGTACTGATATATAATATACCCTACTATAACGGGTACTGATATATAATATACCCTACTATAACAGGTACTGATATATAATATACCCTACTATAACAGGTACTGATATATAATATACCCTACTATAACAGGTACTGATATATAATATACCCTACTATAACAGGTACTGATATATAATATACCCTACTATAACAGGTACTGATATATAATATACCCTAATATAACGGGTACTGATATATAATATACCCTACTATAACGGGTACTGATATATAATATGCCCTACTATAACAGGTACTGATATATAATATACCCTACTATAACAGGTACTGATATATAATATACCCTACTAGGTACTGATATATAATATACCCTACTATAACAGGTAGTGATATATAATATACCCTACTATAACAGGTACTGATATATAATATACCCTACTATAACAGGTACTGATATATAATATACCCTACTATAACAGGTACTGATATATAATATACCCTACTATAACAGGTACTGATATATAATATACCCTACTATAACAGGTACTGATATATAATATACCCTACTATAACGGGTACTGATATATAATATACCCTACTATAACGGGTACTGATATATAATATGCCCTACTATAACAGGTACTGATATATAATATACCCTACTATAACAGGTACTGATATATAATATACCCTACTAGGTACTGATATATAATATACCCTACTATAACAGGTAGTGATATATAATATACCCTACTATAACGGGTACTGATATATAATATGCCCTACTATAACAGGTACTGATATATAATATACCCTACTATAACAGGTACTGATATATAATATACCCTACTAGGTACTGATATATAATATACCCTACTATAACAGGTAGTGATATATAATATACCCTACTATAACGGGTACTGATATATAATATGCCCTACTATAACAGGTACTGATATATAATATACCCTACTATAACAGGTACTGATATATAATATACCCTACTATAACAGGTACTGATATATAATATACCCTACTATAACAGGTACTGATATATAATATACCCTACTAGGTACTAATATATAATATGCCCTACTATAACGGGTACTGATATATAATATACCCTACTATAACAGGTACTGATATATAATATACCCTACTAGGTACTAATATATAATATGCCCTACTATAACGGGTACTGATATATAATATACCCTACTATAACAGGTACTGATATATAATATACCCTACTATAACAGGTACTGATATATAATATACCCTACTATAACAGGTACTGATATATAATATACCCTACTATAACGGGTACTGATATATAATATACCCTACTATAACGGGTACTGATATATAATATGCCCTACTATAACAGGTACTGATATATAATATACCCTATACTATAACAGGTACTGATATATAATATACCCTACTAGGTACTGATATATAATATACCCTACTATAACGGGTACTGATATATAATATACCCTACTATAACAGGTACTGATATATAATATACCCTACTAGGTACTAATATATAATATGCCCTACTATAACGGGTACTGATATATAATATACCCTACTAGGTACTAATATATAATATACCCTACTATAACAGGTACTGATATATAATATACCCTACTAGGTACTGATATATAATATACCCTACTATAACGGGTACTGATATATAATATGCCCTACTATAACAGGTACTGATATATAATATACCCTACTAGGTACTGATATATAATATACCCTACTATAACAGGTAGTGATATATAATATACCCTACTATAACAGGTACTGATATATAATATGCCCTACTATAACAGGTACTGATATATAATATACCCTACTATAACAGGTACTGATATATAATATACCCTACTAGGTACTGATATATAATATACCCTACTATAACAGGTACTGATATATAATATACCCTACTAGGTACTAATATATAATATACCCTACTATAACAGGTACTGATATATAATATACCCTACTATAACAGGTACTGATATATAATATACCCTACTATAACAGGTACTGATATATAATATACCCTACTATAACAGGTACTGATATATAATATACCCTACTATAACAGGTACTGATATATAATATACCCTACTAGGTACTGATATATAATATACCCTACTATAACAGGTACTGATATATAATATACCCTACTAGGTACTAATATATAATATGCCCTACTAGGTACTAATATATAATATACCCTACTATAACGGGTACTGATATATAATATACCCTACTATAACAGGTACTGATATATAATATACCCTACTATAACAGGTACGTACGTCCTCTGCGGATGTTGATGTGTAGGTTACCCTTGATGACGGTACATCCCTTCAGAGACTGGGCCGTGTCCACAGAGTCAATGACCTTCTCCTCACAGATCTTATCACACAGCCCGTCACACGCACTGCAGAACATCCTGGAGATGGGGTTAAAGGAACAGTCGTCAGAGACAGAACATCCTGGAGATGGGGTTAAAGGAACAGTCGTCAGAGACAGAACATCCTGGAGATGGGGTTAAAGGAACAGTCGTCAGAGACAGACATAAAACATACCATATACTGAACAAAAACAGAAACGCAACATGCAACAATTTCAAAGATTTTACTGAGTTCATATAAGGAAAATCAGTCAATTGAAATAAATTAATTAGGCCTTGACTGGGAATACAGATATGCATCTGTTGGTCACATAAACCTTTTTTAAAAAGGTAGGTATGTGGATCAGAAAACCAGTCAGTATCTGGTGTGACCACCATTTGCCTCATGCCTGCAGTCAGCATGCCAATTGCACGCTCCCTCAAAACTTGAAACATCTGTGGCATTGTGTTGTGTGAGAGAGGGTAGAGAGGGGAGAGAGGGGAGAGAGAGGGTAGAGAGGGGAGGTAGAGAGAGGGAGAGAGGGGAGAGAGAGAGAGGGTAGAGAGGGGAGAGAGGGAGAGAGGGGAGAGAGAGGGTAGAGAGGGGAGGTAGAGAGAGGGGAGAGAGGGGAGGTAGAGAGAGGGAGAGAGAGGGAGAGAGAGGGAGAGAGGGGAGAGAGGGAGAGAGAGGGGAGAGAGGGGAGAGAGGGAGAGAGAGGGGGAGAGAGGGAGAGAGGGGAGAGAGGGGAGAGAGGGAGAGAGAGGGAGAGAGGGGAGAGAGGGGAGAGAGAGGGAGAGCGAGGGGGAGAGAGGGGGAGAGGGGAGAGAGAGGGAGAGAGGGAGGTAGAGAGAGGGGAGAGAGGGAGAGAGAGGGGAGAGAGAGGGAGAGAGGGGAGGTAGAGAGAGGGAGAGAGGGAGGTAGAGAGAGGGAGAGAGGGAGAGAGAGGGGAGAGAGGGAGAGAGGGGAGAGAGAGGGAGAGAGGGGAGGTAGAGAGAGGGAGAGAGGGGAGAGAGGGAGAGAGAGGGGAGAGAGGGAGAGAGGGGAGAGAGAGGGGAGAGAGGGGAGGTAGAGAGAGGGGAGAGAGGGGAGAGAGGGAGAGAGAGGGGAGAGCGAGGGGGAGAGAGAGGGGAGAGCGAGGGGGAGAGAGGGGAGAGAGGGGGGAGAGGGAGAGAGAGGGGAGAGAGGGAGGTAGAGAGAGGGAGAGAGGGGAGAGAGAGGAGAGAGGGAGAGAGGGGAGAGAGGGAGAGAGGGAGGTAGAGAGAGGGAGAGAGGGAGAGAGAGGGAGAGAGGGGAGAGAGGGGAGAGAGAGGGGGAGAGAGGGAGGTAGAGAGAGGGGAGAGAGGGGAGAGAGAGGGAGAGAGGGAGGTAGAGAGAGGGGAAGAGAGGGGAGAGAGGGGAGAGAGAGGGAGAGAGGGGAGGTAGAGAGAGGGGAGAGAGGGGAGAGAGGGGAGAGAGAGGGGAGAGCGAGGGGGAGAGAGGGGGGAGAGAGGAGGTAGAGAGAGGAGGTAGAGAGAGGGGAGAGAGAGAGAGAGAGGAGGTAGAGAGAGGAGGTAGAGAGAGGAGGAAGAGAGAGGGGGGAGAGAGAGGAGGAAGAGAGAGGGGGGAGAGAGAGGAGGAAGAGAGAGGGGGGAGAGAGAGGGGGAGAGAGGGGGGAGAGAGGGGGAGAGAGGGGGGAGAGAGGGGGGAGAGAGAGGGGGAGAGAGGGGGGAGAGAGGGGGGAGAGAGGGGGGAGAGAGAGAGTAGTAGAGAGAGGAGGTAGAGAGAGGGTAGTAGAGAGAGGAGGTAGAGAGAGGGGGGGAGAGAGATGGTAGAGAGGGGAGGTTAGAGAGAGGAGGTAGAGAGAGGGGGGGAGAGAGATGGTAGAGAGGGGAGGTTAGAGAGGGGAGGTAGAGAGAGGGGGAGAGAGAGGGGGAGAGAGGGGAGAGAGAGGGTAGAGAGGGGAGGTAGAGAGGAGGTAGAGAGAGGGGAGAGAGAGGGGGAGAGAGAGGGGAGAGAGAGAGAGCATAGCTGTGGGTATACAGTAGCTGTGGGTTTCGCTGTGGGTATACAGTAGCTGTGGGTTTAGCTGTGGGTATACAGTAGCTGTGGGTTTAGCTGTGGGTTTAGCTGTGGGTTTAGCTGTGGGTATACAGTAGCTGTGGGTTTAGCTGTGGGTTTAGCTGTGGGTTTAGCTGTGGGTATACAGTAGCTGTGGGTATACAGTAGCTGTGGGTTTAGCTGTGGGTATACAGTAGCTGTGGGTATACAGTAGCTGTGGGTATACAGTAGCTGTGGGTTTAGCAGTGGGTATACAGTAGCTGTGGGTATACAGTAGCTGTGGGTTTAGCTGTGGGTATACAGTAGCTGTGGGTTTAGCTGTGGGTATACAGTAGCTGTGGGTTTAGCTGTGGGTTTAGCTGTGGGTATACAGTAGCTGTGGGTTTAGCTGTGGGTTTAGCTGTGGGTATACAGTAGCTGTGGGTTTAGCTGTGGGTTTAGCTGTGGGTATACAGTAGCTGTGGGTTTAGCTGTGGGTATACAGTAGCTGTGGGTTTAGCTGTGGGTTTAGCTGTGGATATACAGTAGCTGTGGGTTTAGCTGTGGGTTTAGCTGTGGGTTTAGCTGTGGGTTTAGCTGTGGGTATACAGTAGCTGTGGGTTTAGCTGTGGGTATACAGTAGCTGTGGGTTTAGCTGTGGGTTTAGCTGTGGGTTTAGCTGTGGGTATACAGTAGCTGTGGGTTTAGCTGTGGGTTTAGCTGTGGGTATACAGTAGCTGTGGGTTTAGCAGTGGGTATACAGTAGCTGTGGGTATACAGTAGATGTGGGTTTAGCTGTGGGTATACAGTAGCTGTGGGTTTAGCTGTGGGTATACAGTAGCTGTGGGTATACAGTAGATGTGGGTTTAGCTGTGGGTATACAGTAGCTGTGGGTTTAGCTGTGGGTATACAGTAGCTGTGGGTTTAGCTGTGGGTATACAGTAGCTGTGGGTATACAGTAGCTGTGGGTATACAGTAGCTGTGGGTATACAGTAGCTGTGGGTTTAGCTGTGGGTATACAGTAGCTGTGGGTATACAGTAGCTGTGGGTATCCAGTAGCTGTGGGTATCCAGTAGCTGTGGGTATCCAGTAGCTGTGGGTATACAGTAGCTGTGGGTATACAGTAGCTGTGGGTTTAGCTGTGGGTATACAGTAGCTGTGGGTATACAGTAGCCGTGGGTATCCAGTAGCTGTGGGTATCCAGTAGCTGTGGGTATACAGTAGCTGTGGGTATCCAGTAGCTGTGGGTATCCAGTAGCTGTGGGTATACAGTAGCTGTGGGTATACAGTAGCTGTGGGGTTAGCTGTGGGTATACAGTAGCTGTGGGTATACAGTAGCTGTGGGTATACAGTAGCTGTGGGTTTAGCTGTGGGTATACAGTAGCTGTGGGTTTAGCTGTGGGTATACAGTAGCTGTGGGTATCCAGTAGCTGTGGGTATCCAGTAGCTGTGGGTATCCAGTAGCTGTGGGTATCCAGTAGCTGTGGGTATCCAGTAGCTGTGGGTATCCAGTAGCTGTGGGTATCCAGTAGCTGTGGGTATCCAGTAGCTGTGGGTATCCAGTAGCTGTGGGTATCCAGTAGCTGTGGGTATCCAGTAGCTGTGGGTATCCAGTAGCTGTGGGTATTCAGTAGCTGAAAATCGGTAGGCCCTCATATGGTGTATTTTGTCGGGATGTAGCCGGTGTTAAGATAGGCCTACTATAGGAACATATGGCCTTCTCCTTCCCAACTCCCCACACATTAATGCTGTAGCCTATTTTACATTCAGCGAGCAAGAGCGCACCTCTCCTCCAATATGACATTAGTAAAGAAAATATGTCGAAATAGGTGTCCAACAAGCTTTTGAAGTCTGGCTTTTCCTGGGACTCCACAAGATTGAAGAGGAATAACCGTGGGGGTGGAGAGGCCAGGTGGGGAGGCCAGGTGGAGAGGCCAGGTGGAGAGGCCAGGTGGAGAGGCCAGGTGGAGAGGCCAGGTGGAGAGGCCAGGTGTGGGGGTGGAGAGGCCAGGTGTGGGGGTGGAGAGGCCAGGTGGAGAGGCCAGGTGGAGAGGCTAGGTGGAGAGGCCAGGTGGAGAGGCCAGGTGTGGTGGTGGAGAGGCCAGGTGTGGTGGTGGAGAGGCCAGGTGTGGTGGTGGAGAGGCCAGGTGTGGGGGTGGAGAGGCCAGGTGTGGGGGTGGAGAGGCCAGGTGTGGTGGTGGAGAGGCCAGGTGGAGAGGCCAGGTGGAAAGACCAGGTGTGGTGGTGGAGAGGCCAGGTGGAAAGACCAGGTGTGGTGGTGGAGAGGCCAGGTGGAGAGGCCAGGTGTGGTGGTGGAGAGGCCAGGTGGAGAGGCCAGGTGTGGTGGTGGAGAGGCCAGGTGGGGAGGCCAGGTGGAGAGGCCAGGTGGAGAGGCCAGGTGTGGTGGTGGAGAGGCCAGGTGTGGGGGTGGAGAGGCCAGGTGGAGAGGCCAGGTGGAGAGGCTAGGTGGAGAGGCCAGGTGTGGTGGTGGAGAGGCCAGGTGTGGTGGTGGAGAGGCCAGGTGTGGTGGTGGAGAGGCCAGGTGTGGTGGTGGAGAGGCCAGGTGTGGGGGTGGAGAGGCCAGGTGTGGGGGTGGAGAGGCCAGGTGTGGTGGTGGAGAGGCCAGGTGGAGAGGCCAGGCGGAAAGGCCAGGTGTGGTGGTGGAGAGGCCAGGTGGAGAGGCCAGGTGTGGTGGTGGAGAGGCCAGGTGGAGAGGCCAGGTGTGGTGGTGGAGAGGCCAGGTGGAGAGGCCAGGTGGAGAGGCCAGGTGGAGAGGCCAGGTGTGGGGGTGGAGAGGCCAGGTGGGGAGGCCAGGTGTGGTGGTGGAGAGGCCAGGAGTTGTGGTGGAGAGGCCAGGTGGAGAGGCCAGGTGTGGTGGTGGAGAGGCCAGGAGTGGGGGTGGAGAGGCCAGGTGTGGTAGCGGAGAGGCCAGGTGTGGTGGTGGAGAGGCCAGGTGGAGAGGCCAGGTGTGGTGGTGGAGAGGCCAGGAGTGGGGGTGGAGAGGCCAGGTGTGGAGGTGGAGAGGCCAGGTGGGGAGGCCAGGAGTGGGGGTGGAGAGGCCAGGTGTGGTGGTGGAGAGGCCAGGTGGGGAGGCCAGGTGTGGTGGTGGAGAGGCCAGGAGTGGGGGTGGAGAGGCCAGGTGTGGTGGTGGAGAGGCCAGGTGTGGTGGTGGAGAGGCCAGGTGTGGTTGTGGAGAGGCCAGGTGGAGAGGCCAGGTGTGGGAGTGGAGAGGCCAGGTGTGGGGGTGGAGAGGCCAGGTGGAGAGGCCAGGTGGAGAGGCCAGGTGTGGGGGTGGAGAGGCCAGGTGGAGAGGCCAGGTGTGGGGGTGGAGAGGCCAGGTGTGGGGGTGGAGAGGCCAGGTGGAGAGGCCAGGTGGAGAGGCCAGGTGTGGGGGTGGAGAGGCCAGGTGTTGGGGTGGAGAGGCCAGGTGTGGGGGTGGAGAGGCCAGGTGGAGAGGCCAGGTGTGGGGGTGGAGAGGCCAGGTGTGTAATTGTGTAACAGAACAATGAAGACTGACAGGCTGGAGATGTAACCTATAGCCTTAGTTAGAACAATATGCATATTAGCCCTTAATTCATAAAGTCAATGTTAGGCTTCATACAGCAGTTAATATATCCAGTCAATCTACACAGAGAAAGAAAAACAAGTCATCAGATAATGAAATCCTAGCCTACACCGTGCTGCCGAGACTGCCCTCCCAGTCCCGGGCACACAGTTATAAAACATCCCCTATTGACTGCCCTCCCAGTCCCAGGCACACAGTTATAAAACATCCCCTATTGACTGCCCTCCCAGTCCCAGGCACACAGTTATAAAACATCCCCTATTGACTGCCCTCCCAGTCCCAGGCACACAGTTATAAAACATCCCCTATTGACTGCCCTCCCAGTCCCGGGCACAAAGTTATAAAACATCCCCTATTGACTGCCCTCCCAGTCCCGGGCACACAGTTATAAAACATCCCCAATACTGTCCTCCCAGTCCCAGGCACACAGTTATAAAACATCCCCAATACTGTCCTCCCAGTCCCAGGCACACAGTTATAAAACATCCCCTATTGACTGCCCTCCCAGTCCCGGGCACAAAGTTATAAAACATCCCCTATTGACTGCCCTCCCAGTCCCAGGCACACAGTTATAAAACATCCCCAATACTGTCCTCCCAGTCCCAGGCACACAGTTATAAAACATCCCCTATTGACTGCCCTCCCAGTCCCAGGCACACAGTTATAAAACATCCCCTATTGACTGCCCTCCCAGTCCCGGGCACACAGTTATAAAACATCCCCTATTGACTGCCCTCCCAGTCCCAGGCACAAAGTTATAAAACATCCCCTATTGACTGCCCTCCCAGTCCCAGGCACACAGTTATAAAACATCCCCTATTGACTGTCCTCCCAGTCCCAGGCACACAGTTATAAAACATCCCCTATTGACTGCCCTCCCAGTCCCAGGCACACAGTTATAAAACATCCCCTATTGACTGCCCTCCCAGTCCCAGGCACACAGTTATAAAACATCCCATATTGACTGCCCTCCCAGTCCCGGGCACACAGTTATAAAACATCCCATATTGACTGCCCTCCCAGTCCCAGGCACACAGTTATAAAACATCCCCTATTGACTGCACTCCCAGTCCCGGGCACCAAGTTATAAAACATCCCCTATTGACTGCCCTCCCAGTCCCGGGCACACAGTTATAAAACATCCCCTATTGACTGCCCTCCCAGTCCCAGGCACACAGTTATAAAACATCCCCTATTGACTGCCCTCCCAGTCCCAGGCACACAGTTATAAAACATCCCCTATTGACTGCCCTCCCAGTCCCAGGCACACAGTTATAAAACATCCCCTATTGACTGCCCTCCCAGTCCCAGGCACACAGTTATAAAACATCCCCTATTGACTGTCCTCCCAGTCCCAGGCACACAGTTATAAAACATCCCCAATACTGTCCTCCCAGTCCCAGGCACACAGTTATAAAACATCCCCTATTGACTGCCCTCCCAGTCCCAGGCACACAGTTATAAAACATCCCCAATACTGTCCTCCCAGTCCCAGGCACACAGTTATAAAACATCCCCTATTGACTGCCCTCCCAGTCCCGGGCACACAGTTATAAAACATCCCCTATTGACTGTCCTCCCAGTCCCAGGCACACAGTTATAAAACATCCCCTATTGACTGCCCTCCCAGTCCCAGGCACACAGTTATAAAACATCCCCTATTGACTGCCCTCCCAGTCCCAGGCACACAGTTATAAAACATCCCCTATTGACTGCCCTCCCAGTCCCAGGCACACAGTTATAAAACATCCCCAATACTGTCCTCCCAGTCCCAGGCACACAGTTATAAAACATCCCCTATTGACTGCCCTCCCAGTCCCAGGCACACAGTTATAAAACATCCCCTATTGACTGCCCTCCCAGTCCCAGGCACACAGTTATAAAACATCCCCAATACTGCCCTCCCAGTCCCAGGCACACAGTTATAAAACATCCCCTATTGACTGCCCTCCCAGTCCCAGGCACACAGTTATAAAACATCCCCTATTGACTGCCCTCCCAGTCCCAGGCACACAGTTATAAAACATCCCCAATACTGTCCTCCCAGTCCCAGGCACACAGTTATAAAACATCCCCTATTGACTGTCCTCCCAGTCCCAGGCACACAGTTATAAAACATCCCCAATACTGTCCTCCCAGTCCCGGGCACACAGTTATAAAACATCCCCTATTGACTGTCCTCCCAGTCCCAGGCACACAGTTATAAAACATCCCCAATACTGTCCTCCCAGTCCCAGGCACACAGTTATAAAACATCCCCTATTGACTGCCCTCCCAGTCCCGGGCACACAGTTATAAAACATCCCCTATTGACTGCCCTCCCAGTCCCAGGCACACAGTTATAAAACATCCCCTATTGACTGCCCGCCCAGTCCCAGGCACACAGTTATAAAACATCCCCTATTGACTGCCCTCTCAGTCCCAGGCATACAGTTATAAAACATCCCCTATTGACTGCCCTCCCAGTCCCAGGCACAAAGTTATAAAACATCCCCTATTGACTGCCCTCCCAGTCCCGGGCACACAGTTATAAAACATCCCCTATTGACTGCCCTCCCAGTCCCAGGCACACAGTTATAAAACATCCCCTATTGACTGCCCTCCCAGTCCCAGGCACACAGTTATAAAACATCCCCTATTGACTGCCCTCCCAGTCCCAGGCACACAGTTATAAAACATCCCCTATTGACTGCCCTCCCAGTCCCGGGCACACAGTTATAAAACATCCCATATTGACTGCCCAGCCAGTCCCAGGCACACAGTTATAAAACATCCCCTATTGACTGCCCTCCCAGTCCCAGGCACACAGTTATAAAACATCCCCTATTGACTGCCCTCCCAGTCCCAGGCACACAGTTATAAAACATCCCCTATTGACTGCCCTCCCAGTCCCAGGCACACAGTTATAAAACATCCCCTATTGACTGCCCTCCCAGTCCCAGGCACACAGTTATAAAACATCCCCTATTGACTGCCCTCCCAGTCCCAGGCACACAGTTGTATCATCCTGTAGGTCTATATAGTGGTAAAGCCATAGTGATGTATCATCCTGTAGGTCTATATAGTGGTAAAGCCATAGTGATGTATCATCCTGTAGGTCTATATAGTGGTAAAGCCATAGTGATGTATCATCCTGTAGGTCTATATAGTAGTAAAGCCATAGTGATGTATCATCCTGTAGGTCTATATAGTGGTAAAGCCATAGTGATGTATCATCCTGTAGGTCTATATAGTGGTAAAGCCATAGTGATGTATCATCCTGTAGGTCTACATAGTGGTAAAGCCATAGTGATGTATCATCCTGTAGGTCTATATAGTAGTAAAGCCATAGTGATGTATCATCCTGTAGGTCTATATAGTGGTAAAGCCATAGTGATGTATCATCCTGTAGGTCTATATAGTGGTAAAGCCATAGTGATGTATCATCCTGTAGGTCTATATAGTAGTAAAGCCATAGTGATGTATCATCCTATAGGTCTACATAGTGGTAAAGCCATAGTGATGTATCATCCTGTAGGTCTATATAGTGGT
Organism: Coregonus clupeaformis; assembly: GCF_020615455.1. Lineage (NCBI taxonomy): Eukaryota > Metazoa > Chordata > Actinopteri > Salmoniformes > Salmonidae > Coregonus > Coregonus clupeaformis. The sequence continues at coordinate 615,340 of NW_025533505.1, read as the reverse complement.
AAAGCCATAGTGATGTATCATCCTGTAGGTCTACATAGTGGTAAAGCCATAGTGATGTATCATCCTGTAGGTCTATATAGTGGTAAAGCCATAGTGATGTATCATCCTGTAGGTCTATATAGTGGTAAAGCCATAGTGATGTATCATCCTGTAGGTCTATATAGTAGTAAAGCCATAGTGATGTATCATCCTGTAGGTCTATATAGTAGTAAAGCCATAGTGATGTATCATCCTGTAGGTCTATATAGTAGTAAAGCCATAGTGATGTATCATCCTGTAGGTCTATATAGTCGTAAAGCCATAGTGATGTATCATCCTGTAGGTCTATATAGTGGTAAAGCCATAGTGATGTATCATCCTGTAGGTGTATATAGTCGTAAAGCCATAGTGATGTATCATCCTGTAGGTCTATATAGTGGTAAAGCCATAGTGATGTATCATCCTGTAGGTCTATATAGTGGTAAAGCCATAGTGATGTATCATCCTGTAGGTCTATATAGTGGTAAAGCCATAGTGATGTATCATCCTGTAGGTCTATATAGTGGTAAAGCCATAGTGATGTATCATCCTGTAGGTCTATATAGTAGTAAAGCCATAGTGATGTATCATCCTGTAGGTCTATATAGTGGTAAAGCCATAGTGATGTATCATCCTATAGGTCTACATAGTGGTAAAGCCATAGTGATGTATCATCCTGTAGGTCTATATAGTGGTAAAGCCATAGTGATGTATCATCCTGTAGGTCTACATAGTGGTAAAGCCATAGTGATGTATCATCCTGTAGGTCTATATAGTAGTAAAGCCATAGTGATGTATCATCCTGTAGGTCTATATAGTGGTAAAGCCATAGCGATGTATCATCCTGTAGGTCTATATAGTGGTAAAGCCATAGCGATGTATCATCCTGTAGGTCTATATAGTGGTAAAGCCATAGTGATGTATCATCCTGTAGGTCTATATAGTCGTAAAGCCATAGTGATGTATCATCCTGTAGGTCTACATAGTGGTAAAGCCATAGTGATGTATCATCCTATAGGTCTACATAGTGGTAAAGCCATAGTGATGTATCATCCTGTAGGTCTATATAGTAGTAAAGCCATAGTGATGTATCATCCTGTAGGTCTACATAGTGGTAAAGCCATAGTGATGTATCATCCTATAGGTCTATATAGTGGTAAAGCCATAGTGATGTATCATCCTGTAGGTCTATATAGTAGTAAAGCCATAGTGATGTATCATCCTGTAGGTCTATATAGTGGTAAAGCCATAGTGGTGTATCATCCTGTAGGTCTATATAGTGGTAAAGCCATAGTGATGTATCATCCTGTAGGTCTATATAGTGGTAAAGCCATAGTGATGTATCATCCTGTAGGTCTATATAGTAGTAAAGCCATAGTGATGTATCATCCTGTAGGTCTACATAGTGGTAAAGCCATAGTGATGTATCATCCTGTAGGTCTATATAGTAGTAAAGCCATAGTGATGTATCATCCTGTAGGTCTATATAGTGGCAAAGCCATAGTGATGTATAATCCTTTAGGTCTATATAGTGGTAAAGCCATAGTGATGTATCATCCTGTAGGTCTATATAGTGGTAAAGCCATAGTGATGTATCATCCTGTAGGTCTATATAGTGGTAAAGCCATAGTGATGTATCATCCTGTAGGTCTATATAGTGGTAAAGCCATAGTGATGTATCATCCTGTAGGTCTATATAGTGGTAAAGCCATAGTGATGTATCATCCTGTAGGTCTATATAGTAGTAAAGCCATAGTGATGTATCATCCTGTAGGTCTATATAGTAGCAAAGCCATAGTGATGTATCATCCTGTAGGTCTATATAGTAGTAAAGCCATAGTGATGTATCATCCTGTAGGTCTATATAGTGGTAAAGCCATAGTGATGTATCATCCTGTAGGTCTATATAGTGGTAAAGCCATAGTGATGTATCATCCTGTAGGTCTATATAGTGGTAAAGCCATAGTGATGTATCATCCTATAGGTCTACATAGTGGTAAAGCCATAGTGATGTATCATCCTGTAGGTCTACATAGTGGTAAAGCCATAGTGATGTATCATCCTGTAGGTCTACATAGTGGTAAAGCCATAGTGATGTATCATCCTGTAGGTCTATATAGTGGTAAAGCCATAGTGATGTATCATCCTGTAGGTCTATATAGTAGTAAAGCCATAGTGATGTATCATCCTGTAGGTCTATATAGTAGTAAAGCCATAGTGATGTATCATCCTGTAGGTCTATATAGTAGTAAAGCCATAGTGATGTATCATCCTGTAGGTCTATATAGTGGTAAAGCCATAGTGATGTATCATCCTATAGGTCTATATAGTAGTAAAGCCATAGTGATGTATCATCCTATAGGTCTATATAGTGGTAAAGCCATAGTGATGTATCATCCTGTAGGTCTATATAGTAGTAAAGCCATAGTGATGTATCATCCTGTAGGTCTATATAGTGGTAAAGCCATAGTGATGTATCATCCTGTAGGTCTATATAGTGGTAAAGCCATAGTGATGTATCATCCTGTAGGTCTATATAGTGGTAAAGCCATAGTGATGTATCATCCTGTAGGTCTATATAGTAGTAAAGCCATAGTGATGTATCATCCTGTAGGTCTATATAGTGGTAAAGCCATAGTGATGTATCATCCTGTAGGTCTACATAGTGGTAAAGCCATAGTGATGTATCATCCTGTAGGTCTATATAGTGGTAAAGCCATAGTGATGTATCATCCTGTAGGTCTATATAGTCGTAAAGCCATAGTGATGTATCATCCTGTAGGTCTATATAGTGGTAAAGCCATAGTGATGTATCATCCTGTAGGTCTATATAGTGGTAAAGCCATAGTGATGTATCATCCTGTAGGTCTATATAGTAGTAAAGCCATAGTGATGTATCATCCTGTAGGTCTATATAGTGGTAAAGCCATAGTGGTGTATCATCCTGTAGGTCTATATAGTAGTAAAGCCATAGTGGTGTATCATCCTGTAGGTCTATATAGTAGTAAAGCCATAGTGATGTATCATCCTGTAGGTCTATATAGTAGTAAAGCCATAGTGATGTATCATCCTGTAGGTCTATATAGTAGTAAAGCCATAGTGATGTATCATCCTGTAGGTCTATATAGTCGTAAAGCCATAGTGATGTATCATCCTGTAGGTCTATATAGTCGTAAAGCCATAGTGATGTATCATCCTGTAGGTCTATATAGTGGTAAAGCCATAGTGATGTATCATCCTGTAGGTCTATATAGTAGTAAAGCCATAGTGATGTATCATCCTGTAGGTCTATATAGTAGTAAAGCCATAGTGATGTATCATCCTGTAGGTCTATATAGTCGTAAAGCCATAGTGATGTATCATCCTGTAGTTCTATATAGTAGTAAAGCCATAGTGATGTATCATCCTGTAGGTCTATATAGTGGTAAAGCCATAGTGATGTATCATCCTGTAGGTCTATATAGTAGTAAAGCCATATTGATGTATCATCCTATAGGTCTATATAGTGGTAAAGCCATAGTGATGTATCATCCTGTAGGTCTATATAGTAGTAAAGCCATAGTGATGTATCATCCTGTAGGTCTATATAGTGGTAAAGCCATAGTGATGTATCATCCTGTAGGTCTATATAGTCGTAAAGCCATAGTGATGTATCATCCTGTAGGTCTATATAGTCGTAAAGCCATAGTGATGTATCATCCTGTAGGTCTATATAGTGGTAAAGCCATAGTGATGTATCATCCTGTAGGTCTATATAGTAGTAAAGCCATAGTGATGTATCATCCTGTAGGTCTATATAGTAGTAAAGCCATAGTGATGTATCATCCTGTAGGTCTATATAGTCGTAAAGCCATAGTGATGTATCATCCTGTAGTTCTATATAGTAGTAAAGCCATAGTGATGTATCATCCTGTAGGTCTATATAGTGGTAAAGCCATAGTGATGTATCATCCTGTAGGTCTATATAGTAGTAAAGCCATAGTGATGTATCATCCTATAGGTCTATATAGTGGTAAAGCCATAGTGATGTATCATCCTGTAGGTCTATATAGTAGTAAAGCCATAGTGATGTATCATCCTGTAGGTCTATATAGTGGTAAAGCCATAGTGATGTATCATCCTGTAGGTCTATATAGTGGTAAAGCCATAGTGATGTATCATCCTGTAGGTCTATATAGTAGTAAAGCCATAGTGATGTATCATCCTGTAGGTCTATATAGTAGTAAAGCCATAGTGATGTATCATCCTGTAGGTCTATATAGTCGTAAAGCCATAGTGATGTATCATCCTGTAGGTCTATATAGTCGTAAAGCCATAGTTTTGTATCATCCTGTAGGTCTATATAGTGGTAAAGCCATAGTGATGTATCATCCTGTAGGTGTATATAGTCGTAAAGCCATAGTGATGTATCATCCTGTAGGTCTATATAGTGGTAAAGCCATAGTGATGTATCATCCTGTAGGTCTATATAGTCGTAAAGCCATAGTGATGTATCATCCTGTAGGTCTATATAGTCGTAAAGCCATAGTGATGTATCATCCTGTAGGTCTATATAGTGGTAAAGCCATAGTGATGTATCATCCTGTAGGTCTATATAGTAGTAAAGCCATAGTGATGTATCATCCTGTAGGTCTATATAGTGGTAAAGCCATAGTGATGTATCATCCTGTAGGTCTATATAGTGGTAAAGCCATAGTGATGTATCATCCTGTAGGTCTATATAGTGGTAAAGCCATAGTGATGTATCATCCTGTAGGTCTATATAGTAGTAAAGCCATAGTGATGTATCATCCTGTAGGTCTATATAGTGGTAAAGCCATAGTGATGTATCATCCTATAGGTCTACATAGTGGTAAAGCCATAGTGATGTATCATCCTGTAGGTCTATATAGTGGTAAAGCCATAGTGATGTATCATCCTGTAGGTCTACATAGTGGTAAAGCCATAGTGATGTATCATCCTGTAGGTCTATATAGTAGTAAAGCCATAGTGATGTATCATCCTGTAGGTCTATATAGTGGTAAAGCCATAGCGATGTATCATCCTGTAGGTCTATATAGTGGTAAAGCCATAGTGATGTATCATCCTGTAGGTCTATATAGTGGTAAAGCCATAGTGATGTATCATCCTGTAGGTCTATATAGTCGTAAAGCCATAGTGATGTATCATCCTGTAGGTCTATATAGTGGTAAAGCCATAGTGATGTATCATCCTATAGGTCTACATAGTGGTAAAGCCATAGTGATGTATCATCCTGTAGGTCTATATAGTAGTAAAGCCATAGTGATGTATCATCCTGTAGGTCTACATAGTGGTAAAGCCATAGTGATGTATCATCCTGTAGGTCTATATAGTAGTAAAGCCATAGTGATGTATCATCCTGTAGGTCTATATAGTGGTAAAGCCATAGTGATGTATCATCCTGTAGGTCTATATAGTGGTAAAGCCATAGTGATGTATCATCCTGTAGGTCTATATAGTGGTAAAGCCATAGTGATGTATCATCCTGTAGGTCTATATAGTGGTAAAGCCATAGTGATGTATCATCCTGTAGGTCTATATAGTGGTAAAGCCATAGTGATGTATCATCCTGTAGGTCTATATAGTAGTAAAGCCATAGTGATGTATCATCCTGTAGGTCTATATAGTAGTAAAGCCATAGTGATGTATCATCCTGTAGGTCTACATAGTGGTAAAGCCATAGTGATGTATCATCCTGTAGGTCTATATAGTAGTAAAGCCATAGTGATGTATCATCCTGTAGGTCTATATAGTGGTAAAGCCATAGTGATGTATCATCCTGTAGGTCTATATAGTGGTAAAGCCATAGTGATGTATCATCCTGTAGGTCTATATAGTGGTAAAGCCATAGTGATGTATCATCCTGTAGGTCTATATAGTAGTAAAGCCATAGTGATGTATCATCCTGTAGGTCTATATAGTAGTAAAGCCATAGTGATGTATCATCCTGTAGGTCTATATAGTAGTAAAGCCATAGTGATGTATCATCCTGTAGGTCTATATAGTGGTAAAGCCATAGTGATGTATCATCCTGTAGGTCTATATAGTGGTAAAGCCATAGTGATGTATCATCCTGTAGGTCTATATAGTGGTAAAGCCATAGTGATGTAAAATCCTGTAGGTCTACATAGTGGTAAAGCCATAGTGATGTATCATCCTGTAGGTCTACATAGTGGTAAAGCCATAGTGATGTATCATCCTGTAGGTCTACATAGTGGTAAAGCCATAGTGATGTATCATCCTGTAGGTCTATATAGTGGTAAAGCCATAGTGATGTATCATCCTGTAGGTCTATATAGTAGTAAAGCCATAGTGATGTATCATCCTGTAGGTCTATATAGTAGTAAAGCCATAGTGATGTATCATCCTGTAGGTCTATATAGTAGTAAAGCCATAGTGATGTATCATCCTGTAGGTCTATATAGTGGTAAAGCCATAGTGATGTATCATCCTATAGGTCTATATAGTAGTAAAGCCATAGTGATGTATCATCCTATAGGTCTATATAGTGGTAAAGCCATAGTGATGTATCATCCTGTAGGTCTATATAGTAGTAAAGCCATAGTGATGTATCATCCTGTAGGTCTATATAGTGGTAAAGCCATAGTGATGTATCATCCTGTAGGTCTATATAGTGGTAAAGCCATAGTGATGTATCATCCTGTAGGTCTATATAGTGGTAAAGCCATAGTGATGTATCATCCTGTAGGTCTATATAGTAGTAAAGCCATAGTGATGTATCATCCTGTAGGTCTATATAGTGGTAAAGCCATAGTGATGTATCATCCTGTAGGTCTACATAGTGGTAAAGCCATAGTGATGTATCATCCTGTAGGTCTATATAGTGGTAAAGCCATAGTGATGTATCATCCTGTAGGTCTATATAGTCGTAAAGCCATAGTGATGTATCATCCTGTAGGTCTATATAGTGGTAAAGCCATAGTGATGTATCATCCTGTAGGTCTATATAGCGGTAAAGCCATAGTGATGTATCATCCTGTAGGTCTATATAGTAGTAAAGCCATAGTGATGTATCATCCTGTAGGTCTATATAGTGGTAAAGCCATAGTGGTGTATCATCCTGTAGGTCTATATAGTAGTAAAGCCATAGTGGTGTATCATCCTGTAGGTCTATATAGTAGTAAAGCCATAGTGATGTATCATCCTGTAGGTCTATATAGTAGTAAAGCCATAGTGATGTATCATCCTGTAGGTCTATATAGTAGTAAAGCCATAGTGATGTATCATCCTGTAGGTCTATATAGTCGTAAAGCCATAGTGATGTATCATCCTGTAGGTCTATATAGTCGTAAAGCCATAGTGATGTATCATCCTGTAGGTCTATATAGTGGTAAAGCCATAGTGATGTATCATCCTGTAGGTCTATATAGTAGTAAAGCCATAGTGATGTATCATCCTGTAGGTCTATATAGTAGTAAAGCCATAGTGATGTATCATCCTGTAGGTCTATATAGTCGTAAAGCCATAGTGATGTATCATCCTGTAGTTCTATATAGTAGTAAAGCCATAGTGATGTATCATCCTGTAGGTCTATATAGTGGTAAAGCCATAGTGATGTATCATCCTGTAGGTCTATATAGTAGTAAAGCCATAGTGATGTATCATCCTATAGGTCTATATAGTGGTAAAGCCATAGTGATGTATCATCCTGTAGGTCTATATAGTAGTAAAGCCATAGTGATGTATCATCCTGTAGGTCTATATAGTGGTAAAGCCATAGTGATGTATCATCCTGTAGGTCTATATAGTCGTAAAGCCATAGTGATGTATCATCCTGTAGGTCTATATAGTCGTAAAGCCATAGTGATGTATCATCCTGTAGGTCTATATAGTGGTAAAGCCATAGTGATGTATCATCCTGTAGGTCTATATAGTAGTAAAGCCATAGTGATGTATCATCCTGTAGGTCTATATAGTAGTAAAGCCATAGTGATGTATCATCCTGTAGGTCTATATAGTCGTAAAGCCATAGTGATGTATCATCCTGTAGTTCTATATAGTAGTAAAGCCATAGTGATGTATCATCCTGTAGGTCTATATAGTGGTAAAGCCATAGTGATGTATCATCCTGTAGGTCTATATAGTAGTAAAGCCATAGTGATGTATCATCCTATAGGTCTATATAGTGGTAAAGCCATAGTGATGTATCATCCTGTAGGTCTATATAGTAGTAAAGCCATAGTGATGTATCATCCTATAGGTCTATATAGTGGTAAAGCCATAGTGATGTATCATCCTGTAGGTCTATATAGTAGTAAAGCCATAGTGATGTATCATCCTGTAGGTCTATATAGTGGTAAAGCCATAGTGATGTATCATCCTGTAGGTCTATATAGTCGTAAAGCCATAGTGATGTATCATCCTGTAGGTCTATATAGTCGTAAAGCCATAGTGATGTATCATCCTGTAGGTCTATATAGTGGTAAAGCCATAGTGATGTATCATCCTGTAGGTCTATATAGTAGTAAAGCCATAGTGATGTATCATCCTGTAGGTCTATATAGTAGTAAAGCCATAGTGATGTATCATCCTGTAGGTCTATATAGTCGTAAAGCCATAGTGATGTATCATCCTGTAGTTCTATATAGTAGTAAAGCCATAGTGATGTATCATCCTGTAGGTCTATATAGTGGTAAAGCCATAGTGATGTATCATCCTGTAGGTCTATATAGTAGTAAAGCCATAGTGATGTATCATCCTATAGGTCTATATAGTGGTAAAGCCATAGTGATGTATCATCCTGTAGGTCTATATAGTAGTAAAGCCATAGTGATGTATCATCCTGTAGGTCTATATAGTAGTAAAGCCATAGTGATGTATCATCCTGTAGGTCTATATAGTGGTAAAGCCATAGTGATGTATCATCCTGTAGGTCTATATAGTGGTAAAGCCATAGTGATGTATCATCCTGTAGGTCTATATAGTGGTAAAGCCATAGTGATGTATAATCCTGTAGGTCTATATAGTAGTAAAGCCATAGTGATGTATCATCCTGTAGGTCTATATAGTGGTAAAGCCATAGCGATGTATCATCCTGTAGGTCTATATAGTGGTAAAGCCATAGTGATGTATCATCCTGTAGGTCTATATAGTGGTAAAGCCATAGTGATGTATCATCCTGTAGGTCTATATAGTGGTAAAGCCATAGTGATGTATCATCCTGTAGGTCTATATAGTGGTAAAGCCATAGTGATGTATCATCCTGTAGGTCTATATAGTAGTAAAGCCATAGTGATTTATAATCCTGTAGGTCTATATAGTAGTAAAGCCATAGTGATGTATCATCCTGTAGGTCTATATAGTGGTAAAGCCATAGTGATTTATCATCCTGTAGGTCTATATAGTAGTAAAGCCATAGTGATTTATCATCCTGTAGGTCTATATAGTGGTAAAGCCATAGTGATGTATCATCCCTAGTGTAGCAGCAGGAATCATCTGTGTGTTGATCACTACAGTCCTGTGTCTGTCTGCAGTGTAAGCAGTTAACATCTTTAGACCTCATGTCCTATTGAAGAGAGGAGATTCTAACTCTAGTCTGGTCCAGACAACACTTCCTCATGGGCTTTAGGCAGTTACACATAGCTATTCCAGGCCTGAAGTCTCCTATAGGCCAGGACAACACAGATAAATACATTGAGAGCTCATTGTAGACAGAAGCCAGGTTCGAAAATAACTTCCTCAATTGACTGAACGAGTGTGCTTGCATAAAAGACCTTCGCTTGAAAATGAGAAAAAACTAAAGATGTTTGGTGCAGTATCTCAGTGAATTCTTTTTCATGAAAATGAGTCGTCTCTCGTTGAATGACAACAAAGACTTTATTGAAGAATCCCTACTGTTGACCAATCACTGACGAAGGGGCGTAGACTTTGGCTCCAAACTTCAGCTTGCCTCCAGAAAAATGTTTATGTGCCCGAAACATAGATGTCTCTCTTGGTTAAGAATGACATGGCTCTCACTGACTGACAGACCAAACAACCCTCATCCTTTACCCCTGACCTCTGACTGACCAACCCTAACCCACTGACCTCTGACTGACCAACCCTAACCCACTGACCTCTGACTGACCAACCCTAACCCACTGACTGACTGACCGACCCTAACCCACTGACCAACCCTAACCCACTGACTGACTGACCAACCCTAACCCACTGACTGACTGACCGACCCTAACCCACTGACCAACCCTAACCCACTGACTGACTGACCAACCCTAACCCACTGACCTCTGACTGACCAACCCTAACCCACTGACCTCTGACCTCTGACTGACCAACCCTAACCCACTGACCTCTGACCTCTGACTGACCAACCCTAACCCACTGACCTCTGACCTCTGACTGACCAACCCTAACCCACTGACCTCTGACTGACCAACCCTAACCCACTGACCTCTGACCTCTGACTGACCAACCCTAACCCACTGACCTCTGACTGACCAACCCTAACCCACTGACCTCTGACTGACCAACCCTAACCCACTGACCTCTGACTGACCAACCCTAACCCACTGACCTCTGACTGACTGACCAACCCTAACCCACTGACCTCCGACGGACTGACCAACCCTAACCCACTGACCTCTGACTGACCGACCCTAACCCACTGACCTCTGACTGACCGACCCTAACCCACTGACCTCTGACTGACTAACCCTAACCCACTGACCTCTGACCGACCCTAACACACTGACCTCTGACTGACCGACCCTAACCCACTGACCTCTGACTGACCAACCCTAACCCACTGACCTCTGACCGACCCTAACCCACTGACCTCTGACCGACCCTAACCCACTGACCTCTGACCGACCCTAACCCACTGACCTCTGACCGACCCTAACCCACTGACCTCTGACCGACCCTAACCCACTGACCTCTGACCGACCCTAACCCACTGACCTCTGACCGACCCTAACCCACTGACCTCTGACCGACCCCTAACCCACTGACCTCTGACCGACCCTAACCCACTGACCTCTGACCAACCCCTAACCCACTGACCTCTGACCGACCCTAACCCACTGACCTCTGACCGACCCTAACCCACTGACCTCTGACCGACCCTAACCCACTGACCTCTGACCAACCCTAACCCACTGACCTCTGACCGACCCTAACCCACTGACCGACCCTAACCCACTGACCTCTGACCGACCCTAACACACTGACTGAAAAGTTATCCCATTTGTCACCACATAAGTCAGAAGTGAAAAGTGATTTCCAGCAGAAAAAGGATGATGAGGTTCTCCAACAAACCAGAGTAACATCGGCAACATGGAAACAGACTATTCAGAACAGACTGTCAGGGTCAAGGGATCCAGTAGGGGAGGATGGGAACAGACTATTCAGAACAGACTGTCAGGGGATCCAGTACAGGAGGATGGGAACAGACTATTCAGAACAGACTGTCAGGGTCAGGGGATCCAGTAGGGGAGGATGGGAACAGACTATTCAGAACAGACTGTCAGGGTCAGGGGATCCAGTAGTGGAGGATGGGAACAGACTATTCAGAACAGACTGTCAGGGTCAGGGGCTCCAGTACGGGAGGATGGGAACAGACTATTCAGAACAGACTGTCAGGGTCAGGGGATCCAGTAGGGGAGGATGGGAACAGACTATTCAGAACAGACTGTCAGGGTCAGGGGCTCCAGTAGGGGAGGATGGGAACAGACTATTCAGAACAGACTGTCAGGGTCAGGGGATCCAGTAGGGGGAGGATGGGAACAGACTATTCAGAACAGACTGTCAGGGTCAGGGGATCCAGTAGGGGAGGATGGGAACAGACTATTCAGAACAGACTGTCAGGGTCAGGGGATCCAGTAGGGGAGGATGGGAACAGACTATTCAGAACAGACTGTCAGGGTCAGGGGTTCCAGTAGGGGAGGATGGGAACAGACTATTCAGAACAGACTGTCAGGGTGAGGGGATCCAGTAGGGGAGGATGGGAACAGACTATTCAGAACAGACTGTCAGGGTCAGGGGATCCAGTAGGGGAGGATGGGAACAGACTATTCAGAACAGACTGTCAGGGTCAGGGGATCCAGTAGGGGAGGATGGGAACAGACTATTCAGAACAGACTGTCAGGGTCAGGGGATCCAGTAGGGGAGGATGGGAACAGACTATTCAGAACAGACTGTCAGGGTCAGGGGATCCAGTAGGGGAGGATGGGAACAGACTATTCAGAACAGACTGTCAGGGTCAGGGGATCCAGTACGGGAGGATGGGAACAGACTATTCAGAACAGACTGTCAGGGTCAGGGGCTCCAGTACGGGAGGATGGGAACAGACTATTCAGAACAGACTGTCAGGGTCAGGGGATCCAGTAGGGGAGGATGGGAACAGACTATTCAGAACAGACTGTCAGGGTCAGGGGATCCAGTAGGGGAGGATGGGAACAGACTATTCAGAACAGACTGTCAGGGTCAGGGGTTCCAGTAGGGGAGGATGGGAACAGACTATTCAGAACAGACTGTCAGGGTCAGGGGATCCAGTAGGGGAGGATGGGAACAGACTATTCAGAACAGACTGTCAGGGTCAGGGGATCCAGTATGGGAGGATGGGAACAGACTATTCAGAACAGACTGTCAGGGTCAGGGGATCCAGTAGGGGAGGATGGGAACAGACTATTCAGAACAGACTGTCAGGGTCAGGGGCTCCAGTACGGGAGGATGGGAACAAACTATTCAGAACAGACTGTCAGGGTCAGGGGATCCAGTACGGGAGGATGGGAACAGACTATTCAGAACAGACTGTCAGGGTCAGGGGATCCAGTAGGGGAGGATGGGAACAGACTATTCAGAACAGACTGTCAGGGTCAGGGGCTCCAGTATGGGAGGATGGGAACAGACTATTCAGAACAGACTGTCAGGGTCAGGGGATACAGTAGGGGAGGATGGGAACAGACTATTCAGAACAGACTGTCAGGGTCAGGGGCTCCAGTAGGGGAGGATGGGAACAGACTATTCAGAACAGACTGTCAGGGTCAGGGGATCCAGTACGGGAGGATGGGAACAGACTATTCAGAACAGACTGTCAGGGTCAGGGGCTCCAGTAGGGGAGGATGGGAACAGACTATTCAGAACAGACTGTCAGGGTCAGGGGATCCAGTACGGGAGGATGGGAACAGACTATTCAGAACAGACTGTCAGGGTCAGGGGATCCAGTAGGGGAGGATGGGAACAGACTATTCAGAACAGACTGTCAGGGTCAGGGGATCCAGTAGGGGAGGATGGGAACAGACTATTCAGAACAGACTGTCAGGGTCAGGGGATCCAGTAGGGGAGGATGGGAACAGACTATTCAGAACAGACTGTCAGGGTCAGGGGCTCCAGTAGGGGAGGATGGGAACAGACTATTCAGAACAGACTGTCAGGGTCAGGGGTTCCAGTAGGGGAGGATGGGAACAGACTATTCAGAACAGACTGTCAGGGGCTCCAGTAGGGGAGGATGGGAACAGACTATTCAGAACAGACTGTCAGGGTCAGGGGATCCAGTAGGGGAGGATGGGAACAGACTATTCAGAACAGACTGTCAGGGTCAGGGGCTCCAGTAGGGGAGGATGGGAACAGACTATTCAGAACAGACTGTCAGGGTCAGGGGATCCAGTAGGGGAGGATGGGAACAGACTATTCAGAACAGACTGTCAGGGTCAGGGGCTCCAGTAGGGGAGGATGGGAACAGACTATTCAGAACAGACTGTCAGGGTCAGGGGTTCCAGTAGGGGAGGATGGGAACAGACTATTCAGAACAGACTGTCAGGGGCTCCAGTAGGGGAGGATGGGAACAGACTATTCAGAACAGACTGTCAGGGTCAGGGGATCCAGTAGGGGAGGATGGGAACAGACTATTCAGAACAGACTGTCAGGGTCAGGGGATCCAGTAGGGGAGGATGGGAACAGACTATTCAGAACAGACTGTCAGGGTCAGGGGATCCAGTAGGGGAGGATGGGAACAGACTATTCAGAACAGACTGTCAGGGTCAGGGGATCCAGTAGGGGAGGATGGGAACAGACTATTCAGAACAGACTGTCAGGGTGAGGGGGTCCAGTAGGGGAGGATGGGAACAGACTATTCAGAACAGACTGTCAGGGTCAGGGGGTCCAGTAGGGGAGGATGGGAACAGACTATTCAGAACAGACTGTCAGGGTCAGGGGTTCCAGTAGGGGAGGATGGGAACAGACTATTCAGAACAGACTGTCAGGGTCAGGGGCTCCAGTACGGGAGGATGGGAACAGACTATTCAGAACAGACTGTCAGGGTCAGGGGATCCAGTATGGGAGGATGGGAACAGACTATTCAGAACAGACTGTCAGGGTCAGGGGCTCCAGTAGGGGAGGATGGGAACAGACTATTCAGAACAGACTGTCAGGGTCAGGGGATCCAGTAGGGGAGGATGGGAACAGACTATTCAGAACAGACTGTCAGGGTCAGGGGATCCAGTAGGGGAGGATGGGAACAGACTATTCAGAACAGACTGTCAGGGTCAGGGGCTCCAGTACGGGAGGATGGGAACAGACTATTCAGAACAGACTGTCAGGGTCAGGGGATCCAGTAGGGGAGGATGGGAACAGACTATTCAGAACAGACTGTCAGGGTCAGGGGATCCAGTAGGGGAGGATGGGAACAGACTATTCAGAACAGACTGTCAGGGTCAGGGGCTCCAGTACGGGAGGATGGGAACAGACTATTCAGAACAGACTGTCAGGGTCAGGGGATCCAGTAGGGGAGGATGGGAACAGACTATTCAGAACAGACTGTCAGGGTCAGGGGATCCAGTAGGGGAGGATGGGAACAGACTATTCAGAACAGACTGTCAGGGTCAGGGGATCCAGTAGGGGAGGATGGGAACAGACTATTCAGAACAGACTGTCAGGGTCAGGGGATCCAGTAGGGGAGGATGGGAACAGACTATTCAGAACAGACTGTCAGGGTCAGGGGATCCAGTACAGGAGGATGGGAACAGACTATTCAGAACAGACTGTCAGGGTCAGGGGATCCAGTAGGGGAGGTTTTCAACTGAAGACCACCAACACTGCATATTGTATTTAGGGTTGTCCCTGACTACAAAAAATATTGGTTGACCTATAGTCATCCTGTTATTTCGACCAATCGATTGGTCTAAATGTTTAAACCTCTTTTTCCATATATAGACACACACCCTATGTGTCTGAATAAAATCAACTACATATGCACTGAGCTTGTCTGATTAAATAATTAAGACACACAAATGCCTCAAGAAAGAACACTGTGCAAAAAAAAAAATGACAGTGAGTGCCAGTGTGACTGGCGCACGTTGTCTCGCTCTACTGACTGGCGCACGTTGTCTCGCTCTACTGACTGGCGGCGCACGTTGTCTCGCTCTACTGACTGGCGGCGCACGTTGTCTCGCTCTACTGACTGGCGCACGTTGTCTCGCTCTACTGACTGGCGGCGCACGTTGTCTCGCTCTACTGACTGGCGGCGCACGTTGTCTCGCTCTACTGACTGGCGGCGCACGTTGTCTCGCTCTCCTGACTGGCGGCGCACGTTGTCTCGCTCTACTGACTGGCGCACGTTGTCTCGCTCTACTGACTGGCGCACGTTGTCTCGCTCTACTGACTGGCGCACGTTGTCTCGCTCTACTGACTGGCGCACGTTGTCTCGCTCTATTGACTGGCGCACGTTGTCTCGCTCTACTGACTGGCGCACGTTGTCTCGCTCTACTGACTGGCGCACGTTGTCTCGCTCTCCTGACTGGCGGCGCACGTTGTCTCGCTCTCCTGACTGGCGGCGCACGTTGTCTCGCTCTCCTGACTGGCGGCGCACGTTGTCTCGCTCTACTGACTGGCGGCGCACGTTGTCTCGCTCTACTGACTGGCGGCGCACGTTGTCTCGCTCTACTGACTGGCGCACGTTGTCTCGCTCTACTGACTGGCGCACGTTGTCTCGCTCTACTGACTGGCGGCGCACGTTGTCTCGCTCTACTGACTGGCGGCGCACGTTGTCTCGCTCTACTGACTGGCGGCGCACGTTGTCTCGCTCTACTGACTGGCGCACGTTGTCTCGCTCTACTGACTGGCGCACGTTGTCTCGCTCTCCTGACTGGCGCACGTTGTCTCGCTCTCCTGACTGGCGGCGCACGTTGTCTCGCTCTACTGACTGGCGGCGCACGTTGTCTCGCTCTCCTGACTGGCGGCGCACGTTGTCTCGCTCTACTGACTGGCGCACGTTGTCTCGCTCTACTGACTGGCGGCGCACGTTGTCTCGCTCTACTGACTGGCGGCGCACGTTGTCTCGCTCTACTGACTGGCGGCGCACGTTGTCTCGCTCTACTGACTGGCGCACGTTGTCTCGCTCTACTGACTGGCGCACGTTGTCTCGCTCTCCTGACTGGCGGCGCACGTTGTCTCGCTCTACTGACTGGCGCACGTTGTCTCGCTCTCCTGACTGGCGCACGTTGTCTCGCTCTACTGACTGGCGGCGCACGTTGTCTCGCTCTACTGACTGGCGGCGCACGTTGTCTCGCTCTACTGACTGGCGCACGTTGTCTCGCTCTACTGACTGGCGCACGTTGTCTCGCTCTACTGACTGGCGGCGCACGTTGTCTCGCTCTACTGACTGGCGGTGCACGTTGTCTCGCTCTACTGACTGGCGCACGTTGTCTCGCTCTCCTGACTGGCGGCGCACGTTGTCTCGCTCTACTGACTGGCGCACGTTGTCTCGCTCTACTGACTGGCGCACGTTGTCTCGCTCTACTGACTGGCGGCGCACGTTGTCTCGCTCTACTGACTGGCGGCGCACGTTGTCTCGCTCTACTGACTGGCGGCGCACGTTGTCTCGCTCTACTGACTGGCGGCGCACGTTGTCTCGCTCTACTGACTGGCGGCGCCACGTTGTCTCGCTCTACTGACTGGCGGCGCACGTTGTCTCGCTCTACTGACTGGCGGCGCACGTTGTCTGGCTCTACTGACTGGCGGCGCACGTTGTCTGGCTCCACTGACTGGCGCACGTTGTCTCGCTCTCCTGACTGGCGCACGTTGTCTCGCTCTACTGACTGGCGGCGCACGTTGTCTCGCTCCACTGACTGGCGCACGTTGTCTCGCTCCACTGACTGGCGCACGTTGTCTCGCTCTACTGACTGGCGGCGCACCTTGTCTCGCTCTACTGACTGGCGGCGCACGTTGTCTCGCTCTACTGACTGGCGGCGCACGTTGTCTCGCTCTCCTGACTGGCGCACGTTGTCTCGCTCTACTGACTGGCGGCGCACGTTGTCTCGCTCTACTGACTGGCGGCGCACGTTGTCTCGCTCTCCTGACTGGCGGCGCACGTTGTCTCGCTCTACTGACTGGCGCACGTTGTCTCGCTCTACTGACTGGCGGCGCACGTTGTCTCGCTCTACTGACTGGCGGCGCACGTTGTCTCGCTCTACTGACTGGCGGCGCACGTTGTCTCGCTCTCCTGACTGGCGGCGCACGTTGTCTCGCTCTACTGACTGGCGCACGTTGTCTCGCTCTACTGACTGGCGGCGCACGTTGTCTCGCTCTACTGACTGGCGGCGCACGTTGTCTCGCTCTACTGACTGGCGCACGTTGTCTCGCTCTACTGACTGGCGGCGCACGTTGTCTCGCTCTCCTGACTGGCGGCGCACGTTGTCTCGCTCTACTGACTGGCGCACGTTGTCTCGCTCTACTGACTGGCGGCGCACGTTGTCTCGCTCTACTGACTGGCGGCGCACGTTGTCTCGCTCTACTGACTGGCGGCGCACGTTGTCTCGCTCTACTGACTGGCGGCGCACGTTGTCTCGCTCTACTGACTGGCGGCGCACGTTGTCTCGCTCTACTGACTGGCGGCGCACGTTGTCTCGCTCTACTGACTGGCGGCGCACGTTGTCTCGCTCTACTGACTGGCGGCGCACGTTGTCTCGCTCTACTGACTGGCGGCGCACGTTGTCTCGCTCTACTGACTGGCGGCGCACGTTGTCTGGCTCCACTGACTGGCGCACGTTGTCTCGCTCTCCTGACTGGCGCACGTTGTCTCGCTCTACTGACTGGCGGCGCACGTTGTCTCGCTCCACTGACTGGCGCACGTTGTCTCGCTCTACTGACTGGCGGCGCACCTTGTCTCGCTCTACTGACTGGCGGCGCACGTTGTCTCGCTCTCCTGACTGGCGGCGCACGTTGTCTCGCTCTCCTGACTGGCGGCGCACGTTGTCTCGCTCTCCTGACTGGCGGCGCACGTTGTCTCGCTCTCCTGACTGGCGGCGCACGTTGTCTCGCTCTACTGACTGGCGCACGTTGTCTCGCTCTACTGACTGGCGGCGCACGTTGTCTCGCTCTACTGACTGGCGCACGTTGTCTCGCTCTACTGACTGGCGCACGTTGTCTCGCTCTCCTGACTGGCGCACGTTGTCTCGCTCTCCTGACTGGCGCACGTTGTCTCGCTCTCCTGACTGGCGCACGTTGTCTCGCTCTCCTGACTGGCGCACGTTGTCTCGCTCTCCTGACTGGCGGCGCACGTTGTCTCGCTCTCCTGACTGGCGGCGCACGTTGTCTCGCTCTCCTGACTGGCGCACGTTGTCTCGCTCTCCTGACTGGCGGCGCACGTTGTCTCGCTCTCCTGACTGGCGGCGCACGTTGTCTCGCTCTCCTGACTGGCGCACGTTGTCTCGCTCTCCTGACTGGCGCACGTTGTCTCGCTCTCCTGACTGGCGGCGCACGTTGTCTCGCTCTACTGACTGGCGCACGTTGTCTCGCTCTACTGACTGGCGCACGTTGTCTCGCTCTCCTGACTGGCGCACGTTGTCTCGCTCTCCTGACTGGCGCACGTTGTCTCGCTCTCCTGACTGGCGCACGTTGTCTCGCTCTCCTGACTGGCGCACGTTGTCTCGCTCTACTGACTGGCGCACGTTGTCTCGCTCTCCTGACTGGCGCACGTTGTCTCGCTCTACTGACTGGCGCACGTTGTCTCGCTCTACTGACTGGCGTACGTTGTCTCGCTCTACTCCCTGCTGCAGCGAAAAGGCACCACAGAAATGTTTATTGCGCTGTCCGTGCTGAAGCTGCAACATCAATTCAGCCATTTAGTTTCTTACTTGCTTCTGAATTAAAAGTTCTGTTACCGAAATCCCTAATTTGTTTAAGAAAAACATTCCCTATTCCCTCAACCCTTGCTCTCTTTACGTGATGACTAATAGGGCCTGACCTATAGCCTATCATAATCACATCAATAAACTGGTTATAACAAACTCCGAACAAATCAAATCAAATCAAATTGTATTGGTCACATGCGCCGAATACAACAGGTGCAGACATTACAGTGAAATGCTTACTTACAGCCCTTAACCAACAGTGCATTTATTTTAAACAAAAAAAGTAAGAATAAAACAACAACAAAAAAAGTGTTGAGAAAAAAAGAGCAGAAGTAAAATAAAGTGACAGTAGCGAGGCTATATATACAGGGGGGTACCGTTGCATGACAGCAAAATGGATGCGGAGGACGTGAAAAATAAACTGGAAACTGGCGAATGTTTACTGGTTGCTCAGGAGGGAAAGGGGAAGTCAGGTCTGTGGAAGAGCGAATGTTTAAACAAACACTCAAACAGAAACAGGATCTGTCTTTTTAATAAAGCTGGGCCCATTTAACAGTTAGGTTATTGAGTATAGACCTAATCAACTTGGGGTTTCCGCTCTCCTCAATTTTCTTAAGACAATTAGGCAACGGGCTGTTTCCTCGTCTCTGCTGCTGCTGCCTCCGCATTGTTCTCAATCCCAATATGCTGCTTCATGCTGCTGCCTCCGCATTGTTCTCAATCCCAATATGCTGCTTCATGCTGCTGCCTCCGCATTGTTCTCAATCCCAATATGCTGCTTCATGCTGCTGCCTCCGCACTGTTCTCAATCCCAATATGCTGCTTCATGCTGCTGCCTCCGCATTGTTCTCAATCCCAATATGCTGCTTCATGCTGCTGCCTCCGCACTGTTCTCAATCCCAATATGCTGCTTCATGCTGCTGCCTCCGCACTGTTCTCAATCCCAATATGCTGCTTCATGCTGCTGCCTCCGCACTGTTCTCAATCCCAATATGCTGCTTCATGCTGCTGCCTCCGCACTGTTCTCAATCCCAATATGCTGCTTCATGCTGCTGCCTCCGCACTGTTCTCAATCCCAATATGCTGCTTCATGCTGCTGCCTCCGCATTGTTCTCAATCCCAATATGCTGCTTCATGCTGCTGCCTCCGCACTGTTCTCAATCCCAATATGCTGCTTCATGCTGCTGCCTCCGCACTGTTCTCAATCCCAATATGCTGCTTCATGCTGCTGCCTCCGCATTGTTCTCAATCCCAATATGCTGCTTCATGCTGCTGCCTCCGCATTGTTCTCAATCCCAATATGCTGCTTCATGCTGCTGCCTCCGCATTGTTCTCAATCCCAATATGCTGCTTCATGCTGCTGCCTCCGCACTGTTCTCAATCCCAATATGCTGCTTCATGCTGCTGCCTCCGCATTGTTCTCAATCCCAATATGCTGCTTCATGCTGCTGCCTCCGCATTGTTCTCAATCCCAATATGCTGCTTCATGCTGCTGCCTCCGCATTGTTCTCAATCCCAATATGCTGCTTCATGCTGCTGCCTCCGCATTGTTCTCAATCCCAATATGCTGCTTCATTTTGCTATTACGTAAATAGCAACATAAGGAATGGCACCAATTCTACGGCGCACTGAAGATTGTTTCAGAACTGCAGACAGCGACAGTATCAAACGCGGGAAAAAATGCATTTATTATAAAATAATATTTGATTTATTAGTGTTGCACCATTCTTTTTACATAATATAACCATATCCAATTTCAGCATCACGTCTTAGAGTGATGGACTGCGCCATCCCTGTGGTCTCCACAATGGATCAGTCCACTGAGACAGACGCCAATCAGACAGGTGTCTTCAGCACCATAAAAATAAAATAACAAATGTGAATGCTCGACTAAAGAAATCTCAGTCGACCAACAGCGTATCGACCAAACAATCGACCAGTCGACTAAATGGGGTCAGCCCTACTTGTAATGAATGTCTACAATGTGGATAAGTGTATACTGGAGAAACCAGGGTATTGAATGTCTACAATATGGATAAGTGTATACTGGAGAAACCAGGGTATTGAATATTTACAATATGGATAAGTGTATTCTGGAGAAACCAGGGTATTGAATGTTTACAATATGGATAAGTGTATTCTGGAGAAACCAGGGTATTGAATGTTTACAATATGGATAAGTGTATTCTGGAGAAACCAGGAAGTCCTAGGAAGCCAGACTCAAACAACACCTATATCATATCAGGACAGAGTCTAGCAACACAACCCAACACCTATATCATATCAGGACAGAGTCTAGCAACACAACCCAACACCTATATCATATCAGGACAGAGTCTAGCAACACAACACCTATATCATATCAGGACAGAGTCTAGCAACACAACACAACCCAACACCTATATCATATCAGGACAGAGTCTAGCAACACAACCCAACACCTATAACATATCAGGACAGAGTCTAGCAATACAACACAACACCTATATCATATCAGGACAGTCTAGCAACATAACACAACCCAACACCTATATCATATCAGGACAACGTCTAGCAACACAACCCAACCACTATATCATATCAGGACAGAGTCTAGCAACACAACCCAACCCCTATATCATATCAGGACAGAGTCTAGCAACACAACACAACCCAACACCTATATCATATCAGGACAGCGTCTAGCAACCCAACCCAACACCTATATCATATCAGGACAGAGTCTAGCAACACAACCCAACCCAACACCTATATCATATCAGGACAGAGTCTAGCAACACAACACAACACCTATATCATATCAGGACAGAGTCTAGCAACACAACCCAACACCTATATCATATCAGGACAGAGTCTAGCAACACAACCCAACACCTATATCATATCAGGACAGAGTCTAGCAACACAACACAACACCTATATCATATCAGGACAGAGTCTAGCAACACATTTAGATCTCATCCAGTAACACAGCTAAGAATAGCAGGGTTGGATTCTAACCAAGGGTGGTGGTTAACACAGTGACAGACTAAGGAGGAGTACTATCGATCCCACAGGTCTGAATGACAAGTATTCGAGAAAGGCATGGCCACATAGGAGCCTCTGTCTCCATCTGCTGGACAGTTTGGAGAAGACACGTGACCTCAGCACTCATGAAGATTACATTTAGACAGATGTTAATAGAGCAGGTCTTGGCCCTGATAGTGGCACCGGCCCTTACCTTAACCTTAAACCTGGCCCTAATTCTAGCCCAGCCTTCACCTTAAACCTGGCCCTAATTCTAGCCCAGCCTTCACCTTAAACTTAACCCCAGCACCTAGAGGTTACTAAGCCATGCCCTTGATCCACGCCCTAACCTTAACCACACCTTTCACTGGGGCCCTAACCTTAACCACACCTTTCACTGGGGCCCTAACCTTAACCACACCTTTCACTGGGGCCCTAACCTTAACCACACCTTTCACTGGGGCCCTAACCTTAACCACACCTTTCACTGGGGCCCTAACCTTAACCACACCTTTCACTGGGGCCCTAACCTTAACCGTCCCCTGGGAATGTTCTCATTTCTCATATAGCAACTTTTATAAAGTCGTATCCCTAGGAGCAATAGAATTAGAGAGCATGTGCCCGTGCATTGCTTGTCCTCTTTGAGGTCAATTTTCCCCTAACCTAAGCCACTTACCTCTGATTGGCCCAGAGTCGTCCGGGTTTGGCCGGTGTCGGCCGTCATTGGAAATAAGAATTTGTTCTTAACTGACTTGCCTAGTTAAATAAAGGTTACATACACACACACTGACTGATTGGCTGACCAAACCTGACCCCAAGTCACTCACCTCTGATTCGCTGACCAAACCTGACCCCAAGCCACTCACCTCTGATTGGCTGACCAAACCTGACCCCAAGCCACTCACCTCTGATTGGCTGACCAAACCTGACCCCAAGCCACTCACCTCTGATTGGCTGACCAAACCTGACCCCAAGCCACTTACCTCTGATTGACTGATTGGCTGACCAAACCTGACCCCAAGCCACTCACCTCTGATTGACTGATTGGCTGACCAAACCCTGACCCCAAGCCACTCACCTCTGATTGGCTGACCAAACCTGACCCCAAGCCACTCACCTCTTATTGACTGATTGGCTGACCAAACCTGACCCCAAGCCACTCACTTCTGATTGACTGATTGGCTGACCAAACCTGACCCCAAGCCACTCACCTCTGATTGACTGATTGGCTGACCAAACCTGACCCCAAGCCACTCACCTCTGATTGACTGATTGGCTGACCAAACCTGACCCCAAGCCACTCACCTCTTATTGACTGATTGGCTGACCAAACCTGACCCCAAGCCACTCACCTCTGATTGACTGATTGGCTGACCAAACCTGACCCCAAGCCACTCACCTCTGATTGGCTGACCAAACCTGACCCCAAGCCACTCACCTCTGATTGGCTGACCAAACCTGACCCCAAGCCACTCACCTCTTATTGACTGATTGGCTGACCAAACCTGACCCCAAGCCACTCACTTCTGATTGACTGATTGGCTGACCAAACCTGACCCCAAGCCACTCACCTCTGATTGACTGATTGGCTGACAAAACCTGACCCCAAGCCACTCACCTCTGATTGGCTGACCAAACCTGACCCCAAGCCACTCACCTCTGATTGGCTGACCAAACCTGACCCCAAGCCACTTACCTCTGATTGACTGATTGGCTGACCAAACCTGACCCCAAGCCACTCACCTCTGATTGACTGATTGGCTGACCAAACCTGACCCCAAGCCACTCACCTCTGATTGGCTGACCAAACCTGACCCCAAGCCACTCACCTCTGATTGACTGATTGGCTGACCAAACCTGACCCCAAGCCACTCACCTCTGATTGACTGATTGGCTGACCAAACCTGACCCCAAGCCACTCACCTCTGATTGGCTGACCAAACCTGACCCCAAGCCACTCACCTCTTATTGACTGATTGGCTGACCAAACCTGACCCCAAGCCACTCACTTCTGATTGACTGATTGGCTGACCAAACCTGACCCCAAGCCACTCACCTCTGATTGACTGATTGGCTGACCAAACCTGACCCCAAGCCACTCACCTCTGATTGACTGATTGGCTGACCAAACCTGACCCCAAGCCACTCACCTCTGATTGACTGATTGGCTGACCAAACCTGACCCCAAGCCACTCACCTCTGATTGGCTGACCAAACCTGACCCCAAGCCACTCACCTCTGATTGGCTGACCAAACCTGACCCCAAGCCACTCACCTCTTATTGACTGATTGGCTGACCAAACCTGACCCCAAGCCACTCACTTCTGATTGACTGATTGGCTGACCAAACCTGACCCCAAGCCACTCACCTCTGATTGACTGATTGGCTGACCAAACCTGACCCCAAGCCACTCACCTCTGATTGACTGATTGGCTGACCAAACCTGACCCCAAGCCACTCACCTCTGATTGGCTGACCAAACCCTGACCCCAAGCCACTCACCTCTTATTGACTGATTGGCTGACCAAACCTGACCCCAAGCCACTCACCTCTGATTGACTGATTGGCTGACCAAACCTGACCCCAAGCCACTCACCTCTGATTGACTGATTGGCTGACCAAACCTGACCCCAAGCCACTCACCTCTGATTGACTGACCAAACCTGACCCCAAGCCACTCACCTCTGATTGGCTGACCAAACCTGACCCCAAGCCACTTACCTCTGATTGACTGATTGGCTGACCAAACCTGACCCCAAGCCACTCACCTCTGATTGACTGATTGGCTGACCAAACCTGACCCCAAGCCACTCACCTCTGATTGGCTGACCAAACCTGACCCCAAGCCACTCACCTCTGATTGACTGATTGGCTGACCAAACCTGACCCCAAGCCACTCACCTCTGATTGACTGATTGGCTGACCAAACCTGACCCCAAGCCACTCACCTCTGATTGGCTGACCAAACCTGACCCCAAGCCACTCACCTCTTATTGACTGATTGGCTGACCAAACCTGACCCCAAGCCACTCACTTCTGATTGACTGATTGGCTGACCAAACCTGACCCCAAGCCACTCACCTCTGATTGACTGATTGGCTGACCAAACCTGACCCCAAGCCACTCACCTCTGATTGACTGATTGGCTGACCAAACCTGACCCCAAGCCACTCACCTCTGATTGACTGATTGGCTGACCAAACCTGACCCCAAGCCACTCACCTCTGATTGGCTGACCAAACCTGACCCCAAGCCACTCACCTCTGATTGGCTGACCAAACCTGACCCCAAGCCACTCACCTCTTATTGACTGATTGGCTGACCAAACCTGACCCCAAGCCACTCACTTCTGATTGACTGATTGGCTGACCAAACCTGACCCCAAGCCACTCACCTCTGATTGACTGATTGGCTGACCAAACCTGACCCCAAGCCACTCACCTCTGATTGACTGATTGGCTGACCAAACCTGACCCCAAGCCACTCACCTCTGATTGGCTGACCAAACCTGACCCCAAGCCACTCACCTCTGATTGACTGATTGGCTGACCAAACCTGACCCCAAGCCACTCACCTCTGATTGACTGATTGGCTGACCAAACCTGACCCCAAGCCACTCACCTCTGATTGGCTGACCAAACCTGACCCCAAGCCACTCACCTCTTATTGACTGATTGGCTGACCAAACCTGACCCCAAGCCACTCACCTCTGATTGACTGATTGGCTGACCAAACCTGACCCCAAGCCACTCACCTCTGATTGACTGATTGGCTGACCAAACCTGACCCCAAGCCACTCACCTCTGATTGACTGACCAAACCTGACCCCAAGCCACTCACCTCTGATTGGCTGACCAAACCTGACCCCAAGCCACTTACCTCTGATTGACTGATTGGCTGACCAAACCTGACCCCAAGCCACTCACCTCTGATTGACTGATTGGCTGACCAAACCTGACCCCAAGCCACTCACCTCTGATTGGCTGACCAAACCTGACCCCAAGCCACTCACCTCTGATTGACTGATTGGCTGACCAAACCTGACCCCAAGCCACTCACCTCTGATTGACTGATTGGCTGACCAAACCTGACCCCAAGCCACTCACCTCTGATTGGCTGACCAAACCTGACCCCAAGCCACTCACCTCTTATTGACTGATTGGCTGACCAAACCTGACCCCAAGCCACTCACTTCTGATTGACTGATTGGCTGACCAAACCTGACCCCAAGCCACTCACCTCTGATTGACTGATTGGCTGACCAAACCTGACCCCAAGCCACTCACCTCTGATTGACTGATTGGCTGACCAAACCTGACCCCAAGCCACTCACCTCTGATTGACTGATTGGCTGACCAAACCTGACCCCAAGCCACTCACCTCTGATTGGCTGACCAAACCTGACCCCAAGCCACTCACCTCTGATTGGCTGACCAAACCTGACCCCAAGCCACTCACCTCTTATTGACTGATTGGCTGACCAAACCTGACCCCAAGCCACTCACTTCTGATTGACTGATTGGCTGACCAAACCTGACCCCAAGCCACTCACCTCTGATTGACTGATTGGCTGACCAAACCTGACCCCAAGCCACTCACCTCTGATTGACTGATTGGCTGACCAAACCTGACCCCAAGCCACTCACCTCTGATTGGCTGACCAAACCTGACCCCAAGCCACTCACCTCTTATTGACTGATTGGCTGACCAAACCTGACCCCAAGCCACTCACCTCTGATTGACTGATTGGCTGACCAAACCCTGACCCCAAGCCACTCACCTCTGATTGACTGATTGGCTGACCAAACCTGACCCCAAGCCACTCACCTCTGATTGACTGACCAAACCTGACCCCAAGCCACTCACCTCTGATTGGCTGACCAAACCTGACCCCAAGCCACTTACCTCTGATTGACTGATTGGCTGACCAAACCTGACCCCAAGCCACTCACCTCTGATTGACTGATTGGCTGACCAAACCTGACCCCAAGCCACTCACCTCTGATTGGCTGACCAAACCTGACCCCAAGCCACTCACCTCTGATTGACTGATTGGCTGACCAAACCTGACCCCAAGCCACTCACCTCTGATTGACTGATTGGCTGACCAAACCTGACCCCAAGCCACTCACCTCTGATTGGCTGACCAAACCTGACCCCAAGCCACTCACCTCTTATTGACTGATTGGCTGACCAAACCTGACCCCAAGCCACTCACTTCTGATTGACTGATTGGCTGACCAAACCTGACCCCAAGCCACTCACCTCTGATTGACTGATTGGCTGACCAAACCTGACCCCAAGCCACTCACCTCTGATTGACTGATTGGCTGACCAAACCTGACCCCAAGCCACTCACCTCTGATTGGCTGACCAAACCTGACCCCAAGCCACTCACCTCTTATTGACTGATTGGCTGACCAAACCTGACCCCAAGCCACTCACCTCTGATTGACTGATTGGCTGACCAAACCTGACCCCAAGCCACTCACCTCTGATTGACTGATTGGCTGACCAAACCTGACCCCAAGCCACTCACCTCTGATTGACTGATTGGCTGACCAAACCTGACCCCAAGCCACTCACCTCTGATTGACTGATTGGCTGACCAAACCTGACCCCAAGCCACTCACCTCTGATTGGCTGACCAAACCTGACCCCAAGCCACTCACCTCTTATTGACTGATTGGCTGACCAAACCTGACCCCAAGCCACTCACCTCTGATTGACTGATTGGCTGACCAAACCTGACCCCAAGCCACTCACCTCTTATTGACTGATTGGCTGACCAAACCTGACCCCAAGCCACTCACCTCTGATTGACTGATTGGCTGACCAAACCTTACCCCAAGCCACTCACCTCTGATTGGCTGACCAAACCTGACCCCAAGCCACTCACCTCTTGCTCTTGTTGCGTGTAAATCCCGAGGGACATTCAGACATGCACTCTCTTCTGTGAATGACGAAGCGGTCGTAGTCGGGCAGGTGGACGCGGGAGCAGAAGTCCAGGGAAACGCAGCGCCAGCCTTCAAACCTATAGGTGTCGGGGGGGCAGTCAGGAACACAGCGCCCCTCGTGGTAGTAGTGGAGACAGGCAGCGCAAGACGTATCAGAGTCAGCTTCATCACAGCTACCCAGACACTGGCCATGACAACACTCACCATCCCACGTACACGCATTACACTTATCAGGACACACTACGGGGAGAGAGAGAGAGCGAGATGGAGCAAGAGAGAGAGATGGAGCAAGAGAGAGAGAGATGGAGCAAGAGCGAGTGAGAGAGAGCGAGAGAGAGAGATGGAGCGAGAGAGAGAGAGCGAGAGAGAGAGATGGAGCAAGAGAGAGAGAGCGAGAGAGAGAGATGGAGCAAGAGAGAGAGAGAGAGAGAGAGAGAGAGAGAGAGAGAGAGAGAGAGAGAGAGCAGAGAGAGAGAGAGAGACAGAGAGAGAGAGCGAGAGAGAGAGATGGAGCAAGAGAGAGAGAGCGAGAGAGAGAGTGGAGCAGAGAGAGAGAGAGAGAGAGAGAGAGAGAGAGAGACAGAGAGAGACAGAGAGAGAGAGAGAGAGAGAGAAGGGAGAGACAAGAGAGAGAGAGAGAGAGAGAGAGAGAGAGAGAGAGAGAGAGAGTCAGTCAATGACTTAATATAGGGTATGCGTACCCATTAAGCCCACCTCAGTCTTTGGATAAAAAAGTAATAATAATTCTGTTGTTGAATGTTTCAACTAATTCATCTGGTTGTTATATCATAACAGTTTTTTATTCTAAGCCAATCAGATGTTTTATTATAAAGTTATTGACAGTTATGTGTTAGTTCCCACTAGTGGAAAATGTCAAAAGATGCAACAAAAAAAAAAACTGGTGTTAAGGCCATCCTCAGATAAACACATTTCACAGATATTTTTAGTACCTTCTCAGATAAGTGATCATATTTTGTAAGAGATTAATGTGCTCATAATAGCATTTGTCATGAGCATGAATGACTATTTCTTGTCAATAGTAAATATGGGTTTCTCATGCTAACAGTCATGCCCGCATGTCACAGTCACAACATAACTTGGTGACCTACAACAAGATAACAGATTTCAGGCATTCACAGCTTACATTTTAAAATGCATTTAGGCTCATTTTACTGTTAAATGAAATTTGCATTGTTATATATAGATGTAAATGTGACATTTATCTCAGGTGGGCTTAAAGGGTACAGTAGCACATAAAGCACTACCTCCACACAGAATGGAAATGACAATTAATAAATATTGTTCAATATGATCAATACTAACTTGGCATAACATTGTTGTCTATAGTGTACAGTGGGGAAAAAAGTATTTAGTCAGCCACCAATTGTGCAAGTTCTCCCACTTAAAAAGATGAGAGAGGCCTGTAATTTTCATCATAGGTACACGTCAACTATGACAGACAAAATGAGAAAAAAAAATCCAGAAAATCACATTGTAGGATTTTTAATGAATTTATTTGCAAATTATGGTGGAAAATAAGTATTTGGTCAATAACAAAAGTTTCTCAATACTTTGTTATATACCCTTTGTTGACAATGACACAGGTCAAACGTTTTCTGTAAGTCTTCACAAGGTTTTCACACACTGTTGCTGGTATTTTGGCCCATTCCTCCATGCAGATCTCCTCTAGAGCAGTGATGTTTTGGGGCTGTCGCTGGGCAACACGGACTTTCAACTCCCTCCAAAGATTTTCTATGGGGTTGAGATCTGGAGACTGGCTAGGCCACTCCAGGACCTTGAAATGCTTCTTACGAAGCCACTCCTTCGTTGCCCGGGCAGTGTGTTTGGGATCATTGTCATGCTGAAAGACCCAGCCACGTTTCATCTTCAATGCCCTTGCTGATGGAAGGAGGTTTTCACTCAAAATCTCACGATACATGGCCCCATTCATTCTTTCCTTTACACAGATCAGTCGTCCTGGTCCCTTTGCAGAAAAACAGCCCCAAAGCATGATGTTTCCACCCCCATGCTTCACAGTAGGTATGGTGTTCTTTGGAGTAGGTATGGTGTTCTTTGGATGCAACTCAGCATTCTTTGTCCTCCAAACACGACGAGTTGAGTTTTTACCAAAAAGTTCTATTTTGGTTTCATCTGACCATATGACATTCTCCCAATCCTCTTCTGGATCATCCAAATGCACTCTAGCAAACTTCAGACGGGCCTGGACATGTACTGGCTTAAGCAGGGGGACACATCTGGCACTGCAGGATTTGAGTCCCTGGCGGCGTAGTGTGTTACTGATGGTAGGCTTTGTTACTTTGGTCCCAGCTCTATGCAGGTCATTCACTAGGTCCCCCCGTGTGGTTCTGGGATTTTTGCTCACCGTTCTTGTGATCATTTTGACCCCACGGGGTGAGATCTTGCGTGGAGCCCCAGATCGAGGGAGATTATCAGTGGTCTTGTATGTCTTCCATTTCCTAATAATTGCTCCCACAGTTGATTTCTTCAAACCAAGCTGCTTACCTATTGCAGATTCAGGTCTACAATTTTGTTTCTGGTGTCCTTTGACAGCTCTTTGGTCTTGGCCATAGTGGAGTTTGGAGTGTGACTGTTTGAGGTTGTGGACAGGTGTCTTTTATACTGATAACAAGTTCAAACAGGTGCCATTAATACAGGTAACGAGTGGAGGACAGAGGAGCCTCTTAAAGAAGAAGTTACAGGTCTGTGAGAGCCAGAAATCTTGCTTGTTTGTAGGTGACCAAATACTTATTTTCCACCATAATTTGCAAATAAATTCATTAAAAATCCTACAATGTGATTTTCTGGATTTTCTTTTTCTCAATTTGTCTGTCATAGTTGACGTGTACCTATGACGAAAATTACAGGCCTCTCTCATCTTTTTAAGTGGGAGAACTTGCACAATTGGTGGCTGACTAAATACTTTTTTTCCCCACTGTATGGTCCTATTAAGCCCCAGTATGGTCCTATTAGGCCCCAGTATGGTCCTATTAAGCCCCAGTATGGTCCTATTAAGCCCCAGTATGGTCCAACTAAGCCCCAGTATGGTCCTACTAAGCCCCAGTATGGTCCTATTAAGCCCCAGTATGGTCCTACTAAGCCCCAGTATGGTCCTACTAAGCCCCAGTATGGTCCTATTAAGCCCCAGTATGGTCCTATTAAGCCCCAGTATGGTCCTACTAAGCCCCAGTATGGTCCTATTAAGCCCCTGTATGGTCCTACTAAGCCCCAGTATGGTCCTATTAAGCCCCAGTATGGTCCCATTAAGCCCCAGTATGGTCCTACTAAGCCCCAGTATGGTCCTATTAAGCCCCAGTATGGTCCTACTAAGCCCCAGTATGGTCCTATTAAGCCCCAGTATGGTCCTATTAAGCCCCAGTATATTCCTATTAAGCCCCAGTATGGTCCTATTAAGCCCCAGTATGGTCCTACTAAGCCCCAGAATATTCCTATTAAGCCCCAGTATGGTCCTATTAAGCCCCAGTATGGTCCTACTAAGCCCCAGTATGGTCCTATTAAGCCCCAGTATGGTCCTATTAAGCCCCAGTATATTCCTATTAAGCCCCAGTATGGTCCTATTAAGCCCCAGTATGGTCCTACTAAGCCCCAGTATGGTCCTACTAAGCCCCAGTATGGTCCTATTAAGCCCCAGTATGGTCCCATTAAGCCCCAGTATGGTCCCATTAAGCCCCAGTATGGTCCTACTAAGCCCCAGTATGGTCCTATTAAGCCCCAGTATGGTCCTATTAAGCCCCAGTATGGTCCTATTAAGCCCCAGTATGGTCCTATTAAGCCCCAGTATGGTCCTACTAAGCCCCAGTATGGTCCCATTAAGCCCCAGTATGGTCCTATTAAGCCCCAGTATGGTCCTATTAAGCCCCAGTATGGTCCTATTAGGCCCCAGTATGGTCCTATTAAGCCCCAGTATGGTCCTATTAAGCCCCAGTATGGTCCTACTAAGCCCCAGTATGGTCCTATTAAGCCCCAGTATGGTCCTATTAAGCCCCAGTATGGTCCTATTAAGCCCCAGTATGGTCCTACTAAGCCCCAGTATGGTCCTATTAAGCCCCAGTATGGTCCTATTAAGCCCCAGTATGGTCCTATTAAGCCCCAGTATGGTCCTATTAAGCCCCAGTATGGTCCTATTAAGCCCCAGTATGGTCCTACTAAGCCCCAGTATGGTCCTATTAAGCCCCAGTATGGTCCTATTAGGCCCCAGTATGGTCCTATTAGGCCCCAGTATGGTCCTATTAAGCCCCAGTATGGTCCTATTAAGCCCCAGTATGGTCCTATTAGGCCCCAGTATGGTCCTATTAAGCCCCAGTATGGTCCTACTAAGCCCCAGTATGGTCCTATTAAGCCCCAGTATGGTCCTATTAAGCCCCAGTATGGTCCTACTAAGCCCCAGTATGGTCCTATTAAGCCCCAGTATGGTCCTATTAAGCCCCAGTATGGTCCTATTAGGCCCCAGTATGGTCCTATTAGGCCCCAGTATGGTCCTACTAAGCCCCAGTATGGTCCTATTAAGCCCCAGTATGGTCCTATTAAGCCCCAGTATATTCCTATTAAGCCCCAGTATGGTCCTATTAAGCCCCAGTATGGTCCTATTAAGCCCCAGTATGGTCCTATTAGGCCCCAGTATGGTCCTATTAGGCCCCAGTATGGTCCTATTAAGCCCCAGTATATTCCTATTAAGCCCCAGTATGGTCCTATTAAGCCCCAGTATGGTCCTATTAAGCCCCAGTATGGTCCTACTAAGCCCCAGTATGGTCCTACTAAGCCCCAGTATGGTCCTATTAAGCCCCAGTATGGTCCTATTAAGCCCCAGTATGGTCCTATTAAGCCCCAGTATGGTCCTATTAAGCCCCAGTATGGTCCTACTAAGCCCCAGTATGGTCCTATTAAGCCCCAGTATGGTCCTACTAAGCCCCAGTATGGTCCTATTAAGCCCCAGTATGGTCCTATTAAGCCCCAGTATGGTCATATTAAGCCCCAGTATGGTCCTACTAAGCCCCAGTATGGTCCTATTAAGCCCCAGTATGGTCCTATTAAGCCCCAGTATGGTCCTATTAAGCCCCAGTATATTCCTATTAAGCCCCAGTATGGTCCTATTAAGCCCCAGTATGGTCCTATTAGGCCCCAGTATATTCCTATTAAGCCCCAGTATATTCCTATTAAGCCCCAGTATATTCCTATTAAGCCCCAGTATGGTCCCATTAAGCCCCAGTATGGTCCTACTAAGCCCCAGTATGGTCCTATTAAGCCCCAGTATGGTCCTATTAAGCCCCAGTATGGTCCTATTAAGCCCCAGTATGGTCCTACTAAGCCCCTGTATGGTCCTACTAAGCCCCAGTATGGTCCTATTAAGCCCCAGTATGGTCCTATTAAGCCCCAGTATGGTCCTATTAAGCCCCAGTATGGTCCTATTAAGCCCCAGTATGGTCCTACTAAGCCCCAGTATGGTCCTACTAAGCCCCAGTATGGTCCTACTAAGCCCCAGTATGGTCCTACTAAGCCCCAGTATGGTCCTATTAAGCCCCAGTATGGTCCTATTAAGCCCCAGTATGGTCCTACTAAGCCCCAGTATGGTCCTATTAAGCCCCAGTATGGTCCTATTAAGCCCCAGTATGGTCCTATTAAGCCCCAGTATGGTCCTATTAAGCCCCAGTATGGTCCTATTAAGCCCCAGTATGGTCCTATTAGGCCCCAGTATGGTCCTATTAAGCCCCAGTATGGTCCTATTAAGCCCCAGTATGGTCCTATTAAGCCCCAGTATGGTCCTACTAAGCCCCAGTATGGTCCTATTAAGCCCCAGTATATTCCTATTAAGCCCCAGTATGGTCCCATTAAGCCCCAGTATGGTCCTATTAAGCCCCAGTATGGTCCTACTAAGCCCCAGTATGGTCCTATTAAGCCCCAGTATGGTCCTATTAAGCCCCAGTATGGTCCTATTAAGCCCCAGTATGGTCCTATTAGGCCCCAGTATGGTCCTATTAAGCCCCAGTATGGTCCTATTAAGCCCCAGTATGGTCCTATTAAGCCCCAGTATGGTCCTATTAAGCCCCAGTATGGTCCTATTAAGCCCCAGTATGGTCCTATTAAGCCCCAGTATGGTCCTACTAAGCCCCAGTATGGTCCTATTAAGCCCCAGTATGGTCCCATTAAGCCCCAGTATGGTCCTATTAAGCCCCAGTATGGTCCTATTAAGCCCCAGTATGGTCCTATTAAGCCCCAGTATGGTCCCTACTAAGCCCCAGTATGGTCCTATTAAGCCCCAGTATGGTCCTATTAAGCCCCAGTATGGTCCTATTAAGCCCCAGTATGGTCCTACTAAGCCCCAGTATGGTCCTACTAAGCCCCAGTATGGTCCTACTAAGCCCCAGTATGGTCCTATTAAGCCCCAGTATGGTCCTATTAAGCCCCAGTATGGTCCTACTAAGCCCCAGTATGGTCCTATTAAGCCCCAGTATGGTCCTATTAAGCCCCAGTATGGTCCTATTAGGCCCCAGTATGGTCCTATTAAGCCCCAGTATGGTCCTATTAAGCCCCAGTATGGTCCTATTAAGCCCCAGTATGGTCCTATTAAGCCCCAGTATGGTCCTATTAAGCCCCAGTATGGTCCCACTAAGCCCCAGTATGGTCCTACTAAGCCCCAGTATGGTCCTATTAAGCCCTAGTATGGTCCTACTAAGCCCCAGTATGGTCCTATTAGGCCCCAGTATGGTCCTATTAAGCCCCAGTATGGTCCTATTAAGCCCCAGTATGGTCCTATTAAGCCCCAGTATGGTCCTATTAGGCCCCAGTATGGTCCTACTAAGCCCCAGTATGGTCCTATTAAGCCCCAGTATGGTCCTATTAAGCCCCAGTATGGTCCTACTAAGCCCCAGTATGGTCCTATTAAGCCCCAGTATATTCCTATTAAGCCCCAGTATGGTCCCATTAAGCCCCAGTATGGTCCTATTAAGCCCCAGTATGGTCCTACTAAGCCCCAGTATGGTCCTATTAAGCCCCAGTATGGTCCTATTAAGCCCCAGTATGGTCCTATTAAGCCCCAGTATGGTCCTATTAGGCCCCAGTATGGTCCTATTAAGCCCCAGTATGGTCCTATTAAGCCCCAGTATGGTCCTATTAAGCCCCAGTATGGTCCTATTAAGCCCCAGTATGGTCCTATTAAGCCCCAGTATGGTCCTATTAAGCCCCAGTATGGTCCTACTAAGCCCCAGTATGGTCCTATTAAGCCCCAGTATGGTCCCATTAAGCCCCAGTATGGTCCTATTAAGCCCCAGTATGGTCCTATTAAGCCCCAGTATGGTCCTATTAAGCCCCAGTATGGTCCTATTAAGCCCCAGTATGGTCCCACTAAGCCCCAGTATGGTCCTATTAAGCCCCAGTATGGTCCTATTAAGCCCCAGTATGGTCCTATTAAGCCCCAGTATGGTCCTACTAAGCCCCAGTATGGTCCTACTAAGCCCCAGTATGGTCCTACTAAGCCCCAGTATGGTCCTATTAAGCCCCCAGTATGGTCCTATTAAGCCCCAGTATGGTCCTACTAAGCCCCAGTATGGTCCTATTAAGCCCCAGTATGGTCCTATTAAGCCCCAGTATGGTCCTATTAGGCCCCAGTATGGTCCTATTAAGCCCCAGTATGGTCCTATTAAGCCCCAGTATGGTCCTATTAAGCCCCAGTATGGTCCTATTAAGCCCCAGTATGGTCCTATTAAGCCCCCAGTATGGTCCCACTAAGCCCCAGTATGGTCCTACTAAGCCCCAGTATGGTCCTATTAAGCCCTAGTATGGTCCTACTAAGCCCCAGTATGGTCCTATTAGGCCCCAGTATGGTCCTATTAAGCCCCAGTATGGTCCTATTAAGCCCCAGTATGGTCCTATTAAGCCCCAGTATGGTCCTACTAAGCCCCAGTATGGTCCTATTAGGCCCCAGTATGGTCCTATTAAGCCCCAGTATGGTCCTATTAAGCCCCAGTATGGTCCTATTAAGCCCCAGTATGGTCCTCTTATCCAGAACGACTTACAGTTAGTGCATACATTATTATTTTCATACTGGCCCCCCGTGGGAATCGAACCCACAACCCTGGCGTTGCAAACGCCATGCTCTATCAACTGAGCTACCTCCCTGCCTGCCATTCCCTCCCCTACCCTGGACGACGCTGGGCCAATTGTGCGCTGCCCCATTGGTCTCCTGGTTGCGGCCGGCTACAGCAGAGCCTGGATTCGAACCAGGATCTCTAGTGGCACAGCTAGCACTGCAATGCAGTGCCTTAGACCACTGCGCCACTCGGGAGGCCTAGTATCGTGCTAGTCTACTGCTGAGTTACATGGGGGGGTTAGAGTTACATGGGGTGGGGGTTAGAGTTACATGGGGGGATTAGAGTTACATGGGGGGGTTAGAGTTACATGGGGGGGTTAGAGTTACATGGGGGGTAGAGTTACATGGGGGGGGGGTTAGAGTTACATGGGGGGGTTACAGTTACATGGGGGGGTTAGAGTTACATGGGGGGGGTTAGAGTTACATGGGGGGGGTTAGTGTTACATGGGGGGGTTAGAGTTACATGGGGGGGTTAGAGTTACATGGGGTGGTTAGAGTTACATGGGGGGGGTTAGAGTTACATGGGGGGTTAGAGTTACATGGGGTGGTTAGAGTTACATGGGGGGTTAGAGTTACATGGGGGGGGGTTAGAGTTACATGGGGGGTTAGAGTTACATGGGGGGTTAGAGTTACATGGGGGGGTTAGAGTTACATGGGGGGTTAGAGTTACATGGGGGGTTAGAGTTACATGGGGTGGTTAGAGTTACATGGGGGGTTAGAGTTACATGGGGGGTTAGAGTTACATGGGGGGGTTAGAGTTACATGGGGGGGTTAGAGTTACATGGGGGGTTAGAGTTACATGGGGTGGTTAGAGTTACATGGGGGGTTAGAGTTACATGGGGGGTTAGAGTTACATGGGGGGTTAGAGTTACATGGGGGGGTTAGAGTTACATGGGGTGGGGGTTAGAGTTACATGGGGTGGGGGTTAGAGTTACATGGGGGGTTACAGTTACATGGGGGGTTAGAGTTACATGGGGGTTAGAGTTACATGGGGGGTTAGAGTTACATGGGGTGGTTAGAGTCTACTGCTGAGGGGAGGGGGTCATGGGGTGCTAGTCTACTGCTGAGGGGAGGGGGGGTCATGGGGTGCTAGTCTACTGCTGAGGGGAGGGGGGGTCATGGGGTGCTAGTCTACTGCTGAGGGGAGGGGAGGGGGGGGTCATGGGGTGCTAGTCTACTGCTGAGGGGAGGGGGTTATAGGAGGGTTTAGTGCTCTGAGGGAGACGGCAGGGTATTTCCGTTTTGAGACGGCAGGGTATTTCCGTTTTGAGACGGCAGGGTATTTCCGTTTTTGAGACGGCAGGGTATTTCCGTTTTGAGACGGCAGGGTATTTCCGTTTGAGACGGCAGGGTATTTCCGTTTTGAGACGGCAGGGTATTTCCGTTTGAGACGGCAGGGTATTTCCGTTTTGAGACGGCAGGGTATTTCCGTTTTGAGACGGCTGGGTATTTCCGTTTGAGACGGCAGGGTATTTCCGTTTTGAGACGGCAGGGTATTTCCGTTTTGAGACGGCAGGGTATTTCCGATTGAGACGGCAGGGTATTTCCGTTTTGAGTCGGCAGGGTATTTCCGTTTTGAGACGGCAGGGTATTTCCGTTTTGAGACGGCAGGGTATTTCCGTTTTGAGACGGCAGGGTATTTCCGTTTGAGACGGCAGGGTATTTCCGTTTGAGACGGCAGGGTATTTCCGTTTGAGACGGCAGGGTATTTCCGTTTTGAGACGGCAGGGTATTTCCGTTTGAGACGGCAGGTATTTCCGTTTGAGACGGCAGGGTATTTCCGTTTGAGACGGCAGGGTATTTCCGTTTGAGACGGCAGGGTATTTCCGTTTTGAGACGGCAGGGTATTTCCGTTTGAGACGGCAGGTATTTCCGTTTTGAGACGGCAGGGTATTTCCGTTTGAGACGGCAGGGTATTTCCGTTTTGAGACGGCAGGGTATTTCCGTTTTGAGACGGCAGGGTATTTCCGTTTGAGACGGCAGGGTATTTCCGTTTGAGACGGCAGGGTATTTCCGTTTGAGACGGCAGGGTATTTCCGTTTGAGACGGCAGGGTATTTCCGTTTGAGACGGCAGGGTATTTCCGTTTTGAGACGGCAGGGTATTTCCGTTTGAGACGGCAGGGTATTTCCGTTTGAGACGGCAGGGGTATTTCCGTTTGAGACGGCAGGGGTATTTCCGTTTGAGACGGCAGGGTATTTCCGTTTGAGACGGCAGGGTATTTCCGTTTGAGACGGCAGGGTATTTCCGTTTGAGACGGCAGGGTATTTCCGTTTGAGACGGCAGGGTATTTCCGTTTTGAGTCAGGAACCAAACCTCCTCAGTAGTGACCGGTGAATGCGTTGTCTGCAGCATTCGGTCACATGACAGTTCGATCAGCTGTTTGATTTCACTTACAGGCATGTCAACGGAGCCAGGATCACAGTGAAATGGATTGGGAAGTAGGTCCCATGGTGCTCTTCCAAGCGTTGGAGGTGAGCAGTCATCACTCGTGCTGTTTTCTGTTAGAAACATGCACAGCCAAGGGAAGGGGGCATGGTTCTCTTTTGAAAGACTCTGCAATAACAATTATTTCCTCTGAATCCACTGATCAGGTCACTCATCTGTAGAATGTTTTTGTATTTCCCCTGCATGCTTGCGTTCAGTTCGTTCTGGTTCCCAAATATGTCTGTTACATTTGCAAGGAGACATTTTTTAATTACACAGAAAACTCAACCAAGTCTGTTTTTTACATCCATTGTGAATGACAACAGTTCCTCTCTCAATGCGAAAAATCTTTCCAACACTCCCCCTCAATAACCACCAAGCCTCGGTGTGAAACAGGACATTGTCATGCTCTGATCCCATATCTCCACATAGTTTTGCGAACAGGTGTGCGCGCAGTGGATATGGCTTGATGTAGTTTACAATCGAAGTTACCTGCTGTAGTATATCTCAGAGTTCTGTGCTCCGCTCTTTTGCCGCTTGTTGCTCTCAGTGTATCATACAAGGCGTCCATATGGCAGAGGGAGACGTATTCATAGCTAGAGTGCAGAGGCCTGCCCGCCGTCCGAGGGAGACGTATTCATAGCTAGAGTGCAGAGGCCTGCCCGCCGTCCGAGGGAGACGTATTCATAGCTAGAGTGCAGAGGCCTGCCCGCCGTCCGAGGGAGACGTATTCATAGCTAGAGTGCAGAGGCCTGCCCGCCGTCCGAGGGAGACGTATTCATATCTAGAGTGCAGAGGCCTGCCCGCCTTCCGAGGGAGACGTATTCATAGCTAGAGTGCAGAGGCCAGCCCGCCGTCCGAGGGAGACGTATTCATAGCTAGAGTGCAGAGGCCTGCCCGCCGTCCGAGGGAGACGTATTCATAGCTAGAGTGCAGAGGCCTGCCCGCCGTCCGAGGGAGACGTATTCATAGCTAGAGTGCAGAGGCCTACCCGCCGTCCCATGATAGATGGAGCCCCATCTGTGCAAAAGCTCACCATTCGATGCCATATGGAATCAGTTTTTCGTAAATATAGCCACGCAGCACATTGAACATCCCCTATGCTGTTTCATGCTCGGGAATCGTGAGACAGAACAATATGTCCTCTTGAATAGCATCCTGACATGTACAGCGACCAAAAGTCAATGCATCTCGGCCATCACCGCTAACATCCATTTGGTTCAGTCAGAGTTTCCTCTTCATTTCTAACAATTGCATAATTTATTTGTTTAACAGTGTTATCTGACAAAGGTATTGATGTGAGTTTCTGTACCTCTGCCTCCCCACACATTGTTTTCACTATATCAATTGCGGCCGGTAATCTCAAAGTCTCTGCAATAGTGTGTGGTTTCATAGCGTAGCGGACCGAGCCATTCACCCTGGGAATGATTCAAGGGGGCCTTTTCCCATGATCTAAGGGCGCTCTCTTAGATCATGGGATCTAAGAATAAGAATATAAATACATCAAATAAAATAAAACAAAGTACATAGAAATATAATATGAATGCAGTACACAGTCTGATTGATATCTCAGGCTGCACAGCGATGCAGAAGGCTGGTCTGAGTACCTTGGAGGCTTCAGATGGAGACTGGGGTCGTTGCACCTACTGAACTAGGTTCAGCATGAATGGATAGCTGCTAAAACTATCACCAGTCCTTTACCCCTCCCCAGACACACTCAACAAGTACCAGTCAAAACCTCCTCATTCCAGGGGTTTTCTTTATTTTTACTATTTTCTACATTATAGAATAATAGTGAAGACATCAAAACTATGAAATAACACATATGGAATCATGTAGTAACCAATAAAGTGTTAAACAAATCAAAATATATTTGATGTTGTTGAGGATTTTGGAAATTCTCCCACGACCCCATTTTCATATCAGGTGACGCCACATGGGGTCGTGACTCCTAGTTTGGGAACTGCTGTGCTAGAGTTTAGACGAAGCTAGGTGTTCCAGTCTAGTTGAAGCCTACACCAGTAACCCTCCCTGCTGTATCAACACCAACACCTCTCCTCAACCCTCCCTGCTGTATCAACACCAACACCTCTCCTCAACCCTCCCTGCTGTATCAACACCAACACCTCTCCTCAACCCTCCCTGCTGTATCAACACCAACACCTCTCCTCAACCCTCCCTGCTGTATCAACACCAACACCTCTCCTCAACCCTCCCTGCTGTATCAACACCAACACCTCTCCTCAACCCTCCCTGCTGTATCAACACCAACACCTCTCCTCAACCCTCCCTGCTGTATCAACACCAACACCTCTCCTCAACCCTCCCTGCTGTATCAACACCAACACCTCTCCTCAACCCTCCCTGCTGTATCAACACCAACACCTCTCCTCAACCCTACCTGCTGTATCAACACCAACACCTCTCCTCAACCCTCCCTGCTGTATCAACACCAACACCTCTCCTCAACCCTCCCTGCTGTATCAACACCAACACCTCTCAATCAGGCTCAACCCTCCCTGCTGTATCAACACCAACACCTCTCAATCAGGCTCAACCCTCCCTGCTGTATCAACACCAACACCTCTCAATCAGGCTCAACCCTCCCTGCTGTATCAACACCAACACCTCTCCTCAACCCTCCCTGCTGTATCAACACCAACACCTCTCCTCAACCCTCCCTGCTGTATCAACACCAACACCTCTCCTCAACCCTCCCTGCTGTATCAACACCAACACCTCTCCTCAACCCTCCCTGCTGTATCAACACCAACACCTCTCCTCAACCCTCCCTGCTGTATCAACACCAACACCTCTCCTCAACCCTCCCTGCTGTATCAACACCAACACCTCTCCTCAACCCTCCCTGCTGTATCAACACCAACACCTCTCCTCAACCCTCCCTGCTGTATCAACACCAACACCTCTCCTCAACCCTCCCTGCTGTATCAACACCAACACCTCTCAATCAGGCTCAACCCTCCCTGCTGTATCAACACCAACACCTCTCCTCAACCCTCCCTGCTGTATCAACACCAACACCTCTCCTCAACCCTCCCTGCTGTATCAACACCAACACCTCTCCTCAACCCTCCCTGCTGTATCAACACCAACACCTCTCCTCAACCCTCCCTGCTGTATCAACACCAACACCTCTCCTCAACCCTCCCTGCTGTATCAACACCAACACCTCTCCTCAACCCTCCCTGCTGTATCAACACCAACACCTCTCAATCAGGCTCAACCCTCC
This sequence comes from Coregonus clupeaformis, assembly GCF_020615455.1. NCBI lineage: Eukaryota > Metazoa > Chordata > Actinopteri > Salmoniformes > Salmonidae > Coregonus > Coregonus clupeaformis. The sequence goes on along the minus strand of NW_025533505.1, from coordinate 573,451 downwards.
CTGCTGTATCAACACCAACACCTCTCCTCAACCCTCCCTGCTGTATCAACACCAACACCTCTCCTCAACCCTCCCTGCTGTATCAACACCAACACCTCTCCTCAACCCTACCTGCTGTATCAACACCAACACCTCTCCTCAACCCTCCCTGCTGTATCAACACCAACACCTCTCCTCAACCCTCCCTGCTGTATCAACACCAACACCTCTCAATCAGGCTCAACCCTCCCTGCTGTATCAACACCAACACCTCTCCTCAACCCTCCCTGCTGTATCAACACCAACACCTCTCCTCAACCCTCCCTGCTGTATCAACACCAACACCTCTCAATCAGGCTCAACCCTCCCTGCTGTATCAACACCAACACCTCTCAATCAGGCTCAACCCTCCCTGCTGTATCAACACCAACACCTCTCCTCAACCCTCCCTGCTGTATCAACACCAACACCTCTCCTCAACCCTCCCTGCTGTATCAACACCAACACCTCTCCTCAACCCTCCCTGCTGTATCAACACCAACACCTCTCCTCAACCCTCCCTGCTGTATCAACACCAACACCTCTCCTCAACCCTCCCTGCTGTATCAACACCAACACCTCTCCTCAACCCTCCCTGCTGTATCAACACCAACACCTCTCCTCAACCCTCCCTGCTGTATCAACACCAACACCTCTCAATCAGGCTCAACCCTCCCTGCTGTATCAACACCAACACCTCTCCTCAACCCTCCCTGCTGTATCAACACCAACACCTCTCCTCAACACTACCTGCTGTATCAACACCAACACCTCTCCTCAACACTACCTGCTGTATCAACACCAACACCTCTCAATCAGGCTCAACCCTCCCTGCTGTATCAACACCAACACCTCTCAATCAGGCTCAACCCTCCCTGCTGTATCAACACCAACACCTCTCCTCAACCCTCCCTGCTGTATCAACACCAACACCTCTCCTCAACCCTCCCTGCTGTATCAACACCAACACCTCTCCTCAACCCTCCCTGCTGTATCAACACCAACACCTCTCAATCAGGCTCAACCCTCCCTGCTGTATCAACACCAACACCTCTCCTCAACCCTCCCTGCTGTATCAACACCAACACCTCTCCTCAACCCTCCCTGCTGTATCAACACCAACACCTCTCCTCAACCCTCCCTGCTGTATCAACACCAACACCTCTCCTCAACACTACCTGCTGTATCAACACCAACACCTCTCAATCAGGCTCAACCCTACCTGCTGTATCAACACCAACACCTCTCCTCAACCCTCCCTGCTGTATCAACACCAACACCTCTCAATCAGGCTCAACCCTCCCTGCTGTATCAACACCAACACCTCTCAATCAGGCTCAACCCTCCCTGCTGTATCAACACCAACACCTCTCCTCAACCCTCCCTGCTGTATCAACACCAACACCTCTCCTCAACCCTCCCTGCTGTATCAACACCAACACCTCTCCTCAACCCTCCCGGCTGTATCAACACCAACACCTCTCCTCAACCCTCCCTGCTGTATCAACACCAACACCTCTCAATCAGGCTCAACCCTCCCTGCTGTATCAACACCAACACCTCTCCTCAACCCTCCCTGCTGTATCAACACCAACACCTCTCCTCAACCCTCCCTGCTGTATCAACACCAACACCTCTCCTCAACCCTCCCTGCTGTATCAACACCAACACCTCTCAATCAGGCTCAACCCTCCCTGCTGTATCAACACCAACACCTCTCCTCAACCCTCCCTGCTGTATCAACACCAACACCTCTCCTCAACCCTCCCTGCTGTATCAACACCAACACCTCTCCTCAACCCTCCCTGCTGTATCAACACCAACACCTCTCCTCAACCCTCCCTGCTGTATCAACACCAACACCTCTCCTCAACCCTCCCTGCTGTATCAACACCAACACCTCTCCTCAACCCTCCCTGCTGTATCAACACCAACACCTCTCAATCAGGCTCAACCCTCCCTGCTGTATCAACACCAACACCTCTCCTCAACCCTCCCTGCTGTATCAACACCAACACCTCTCCTCAACCCTCCCTGCTGTATCAACACCAACACCTCTCAATCAGGCTCAACCCTCCCTGCTGTATCAACACCAACACCTCTCCTCAACCCTCCCTGCTGTATCAACACCAACACCTCTCAATCAGGCTCAACTCTCCCTGCTGTATCAACACCAACACCTCTCAATCAGGCTCAACCCTCCCTGCTGTATCAACACCAACACCTCTCCTCAACCCTCCCTGCTGTATCAACACCAACACCTCTCAATCAGGCTCAACCCTCCCTGCTGTATCAACACCAACACCTCTCCTCAACCCTACCTGCTGTATCAACACCAACACCTCTCCTCAACCCTCCCTGCTGTATCAACACCAACACCTCTCCTCAACCCTCCCTGCTGTATCAACACCAACACCTCTCAATCAGGCTCAACCCTCCCTGCTGTATCAACACCAACACCTCTCAATCAGGCTCAACCCTACCTGCTGTATCAACACCAACACCTCTCCTCAACCCTCCCTGCTGTATCAACACCAACACCTCTCCTCAACCCTCCCTGCTGTATCAACACCAACACCTCTCCTCAACCCTCCCTGCTGTATCAACACCAACACCTCTCCTCAACCCTCCCTGCTGTATCAACACCAACACCTCTCCTCAACCCTACCTGCTGTATCAACACCAACACCTCTCCTCAACCCTCCCTGCTGTATCAACACCAACACCTCTCCTCAACCCTACCTGCTGTATCAACACCAACACCTCTCAATCAGGCTCAACCCTCCCTGCTGTATCAACACCAACACCTCTCCTCAACCCTCCCTGCTGTATCAACACCAACACCTCTCAATCAGGCTCAACCCTCCCTGCTGTATCAACACCAACACCTCTCAATCAGGCTCAACCCTCCCGGCTGTATCAACACCAACACCTCTCCTCAACCCTCCCTGCTGTATCAACACCAACACCTCTCCTCAACACTACCTGCTGTATCAACACCAACACCTCTCCTCAACCCTCCCTGCTGTATCAACACCAACACCTCTCCTCAACCCTCCCTGCTGTATCAACACCAACACCTCTCCTCAACCCTCCCTGCTGTATCAACACCAACACCTCTCCTCAACTCTCCCTGCTGTATCAACACCAACACCTCTCAATCAGGCTCAACCCTCCCTGCTGTATCAACACCAACACCTCTCAATCAGGCTCAACCCTCCCTGCTGTATCAACACCAACACCTCTCAATCAGGCTCAACCCTCCCTGCTGTATCAACACCAACACCTCTCAATCAGGCTCAACCCTCCCTGCTGTATCAACACCAACACCTCTCCTCAACCCTCCCTGCTGTATCAACACCAACACCTCTCCTCAACCCTCCCTGCTGTATCAACACCAACACCTCTCAATCAGGCTCAACCCTCCCTGCTGTATCAACACCAACACCTCTCCTCAACCCTCCCTGCTGTATCAACACCAACACCTCTCAATCAGGCTCAACCCTCCCTGCTGTATCAACACCAACACCTCTCCTCAACCCTCCCTGCTGTATCAACACCAACACCTCTCCTCAACCCTCCCTGCTGTATCAACACCAACACCTCTCCTCAACCCTCCCTGCTGTATCAACACCAACACCTCTCCTCAACCCTCCCTGCTGTATCAACACCAACACCTCTCAATCAGGCTCAACCCTCCCTGCTGTATCAACACCAACACCTCTCCTCAACCCTCCCTGCTGTATCAACACCAACACCTCTCAATCAGGCTCAACCCTCCCTGCTGTATCAACACCAACACCTCTCAATCAGGCTCAACCCTCCCTGCTGTATCAACACCAACACCTCTCAATCAGGCTCAACCCTCCCTGCTGTATCAACACCAACACCTCTCCTCAACCCTCCCTGCTGTATCAACACCAACACCTCTCAATCAGGCTCAACCCTCCCTGCTGTATCAACACCAACACCTCTCCTCAACCCTCCCTGCTGTATCAACACCAACACCTCTCAATCAGGCTCAACCCTCCCTGCTGTATCAACACCAACACCTCTCAATCAGGCTCAACCCTCCCTGCTGTATCAACACCAACACCTCTCCTCAACACTACCTGCTGTATCAACACCAACACCTCTCAATCAGGCTCAACCCTCCCTGCTGTATCAACACCAACACCTCTCAATCAGGCTCAACCCTCCTTGCTGTATCAACACCAACACCTCTCCTCAACCCTACCTGCTGTATCAACACCAACACCTCTCAATCAGGCTCAACCCTCCCGGCTGTATCAACACCAACACCTCTCAATCAGGCTCAACCCTCCCTGCTGTATCAACACCAACACCTCTCCTCAACCCTCCCTGCTGTATCAACACCAACACCTCTCAATCAGGCTCAACCCTACCTGCTGTATCAACACCAACACCTCTCCTCAACCCTCCCTGCTGTATCAACACCAACACCTCTCCTCAACACTACCTGCTGTATCAACACCAACACCTCTCAATCAGGCTCAACCCTCCCTGCTGTATCAACACCAACACCTCTCAATCAGGCTCAACCCTCCCTGCTGTATCAACACCAACACCTCTCAATCAGGCTCAACCCTCCCTGCTGTATCAACACCAACACCTCTCAATCAGGCTCAACCCTCCCTGCTGTATCAACACCAACACCTCTCCTCAACCCTCCCTGCTGTATCAACACCAACACCTCTCAATCAGGCTCAACCCTCCCTGCTGTATCAACACCAACACCTCTCCTCAACCCTACCTGCTGTATCAACACCAACACCTCTCCTCAACCCTCCCGGCTGTATCAACACCAACACCTCTCCTCAACCCTACCTGCTGTATCAACACCAACACCTCTCAATCAGGCTCAACCCTCCCTGCTGTATCAACACCAACACCTCTCCTCAACACTACCTGCTGTATCAACACCAACACCTCTCAATCAGGCTCAACCCTCCCTGCTGTATCAACACCAACACCTCTCAATCAGGCTCAACCCTCCTTGCTGTATCAACACCAACACCTCTCCTCAACCCTCCCTGCTGTATCAACACCAACACCTCTCAATCAGGCTCAACCCTCCTTGCTGTATCAACACCAACACCTCTCCTCAACCCTCCCTGCTGTATCAACACCAACACCTCTCAATCAGGCTCAACCCTCCTTGCTGTATCAACACCAACACCTCTCCTCAACCCTCCCTGCTGTATCAACACCAACACCTCTCCTCAACCCTCCCTGCTGTATCAACACCAACACCTCTCCTCAACCCTCCCTGCTGTATCAACACAAACACCTCTCCTCAACCCTCCCTGCTGTATCAACACCAACACCTCTCCTCAACCCTCCCTGCTGTATCAACACCAACACCTCTCCTCAACCCTCCCTGCTGTATCAACACCAACACCTCTCAATCAGGCTCAACCCTCCCGGCTGTATCAACACCAACACCTCTCCTCAACCCTCCCTGCTGTATCAACACCAACACCTCTCAATCAGGCTCAACCCTCCCTGCTGTATCAACACCAACACCTCTCCTCAACCCTCCCTGCTGTATCAACACCAACACCTCTCAATCAGGCTCAACCCTCCCTGCTGTATCAACACCAACACCTCTCCTCAACCCTCCCTGCTGTATCAACACCAACACCTCTCCTCAACACTACCTGCTGTATCAACACCAACACCTCTCCTCAACCCTCCCTGCTGTATCAACACCAACACCTCTCAATCAGGCTCAACCCTCCCTGCTGTATCAACACCAACACCTCTCCTCAACCCTCCCTGCTGTATCAACACCAACACCTCTCCTCAACCCTCCCTGCTGTATCAACACCAACACCTCTCCTCAACACTACCTGCTGTATCAACACCAACACCTCTCAATCAGGCTCAACCCTCCCTGCTGTATCAACACCAACACCTCTCAATCAGGCTCAACCCTCCCTGCTGTATCAACACCAACACCTCTCCTCAACCCTCCCTGCTGTATCAACACCAACACCTCTCCTCAACCCTCCCTGCTGTATCAACACCAACACCTCTCAATCAGGCTCAACCCTCCCTGCTGTATCAACACCAACACCTCTCAATCAGGCTCAACCCTCCCTGCTGTATCAACACCAACACCTCTCAATCAGGCTCAACCCTCCCGGCTGTATCAACACCAACACCTCTCCTCAACCCTCCCTGCTGTATCAACACCAACACCTCTCAATCAGGCTCAACCCTCCCTGCTGTATCAACACCAACACCTCTCCTCAACCCTCCCTGCTGTATCAACACCAACACCTCTCAATCAGGCTCAACTCTCCCTGCTGTATCAACACCAACACCTCTCCTCAACCCTCCCTGCTGTATCAACACCAACACCTCTCCTCAACACTACCTGCTGTATCAACACCAACACCTCTCAATCAGGCTCAACCCTCCCTGCTGTATCAACACCAACACCTCTCAATCAGGCTCAACCCTCCCTGCTGTATCAACACCAACACCTCTCCTCAACCCTCCCTGCTGTATCAACACCAACACCTCTCAATCAGGCTCAACCCTCCCTGCTGTATCAACACCAACACCTCTCAATCAGGCTCAACCCTCCCTGCTGTATCAACACCAACACCTCTCCTCAACCCTCCCTGCTGTATCAACACCAACACCTCTCCTCAACCCTCCCTGCTGTATCAACACCAACACCTCTCCTCAACCCTCCCTGCTGTATCAACACCAACACCTCTCAATCAGGCTCAACCCTCCCTGCTGTATCAACACCAACACCTCTCAATCAGGCTCAACCCTCCCGGCTGTATCAACACCAACACCTCTCAATCAGGCTCAACCCTCCTTGCTGTATCAACACCAACACCTCTCAATCAGGCTCAACCCTCCCGGCTGTATCAACACCAACACCTCTCAATCAGGCTCAACCCTCCTTGCTGTATCAACACCAACACCTCTCAATCAGGCTCAACCCTCCCGGCTGTATCAACACCAACACCTCTCAATCAGGCTCAACCCTCCCTGCTGTATCAACACCAACACCTCTCCTCAACCCTCCCGGCTGTATCAACACCAACACCTCTCCTCAACCCTCCCTGCTGTATCAACACCAACACCTCTCCTCAACCCTCCCTGCTGTATCAACACCAACACCTCTCAATCAGGCTCAACCCTCCCTGCTGTATCAACACCAACACCTCTCCTCAACCCTCCCTGCTGTATCAACACCAACACCTCTCAATCAGGCTCAACCCTCCCTGCTGTATCAACACCAACACCTCTCCTCAACACTACCTGCTGTATCAACACCAACACCTCTCAATCAGGCTCAACCCTCCTTGCTGTATCAACACCAACACCTCTCCTCAACCCTACCTGCTGTATCAACACCAACACCTCTCAATCAGGCTCAACCCTCCCGGCTGTATCAACACCAACACCTCTCAATCAGGCTCAACCCTCCCTGCTGTATCAACACCAACACCTCTCCTCAACCCTCCCTGCTGTATCAACACCAACACCTCTCCTCAACCCTCCCTGCTGTATCAACACCAACACCTCTCCTCAAACCTACCTGCTGTATCAACACCAACACCTCTCCTCAACCCTCCCTGCTGTATCAACACCAACACCTCTCAATCAGGCTCAACCCTCCCTGCTGTATCAACACCAACACCTCTCCTCAACCCTCCCTGCTGTATCAACACCAACACCTCTCAATCAGGCTCAACCCTCCCTGCTGTATCAACACCAACACCTCTCCTCAACCCTCCCTGCTGTATCAACACCAACACCTCTCAATCAGGCTCAACCCTCCCTGCTGTATCAACACCAACACCTCTCCTCAACCCTCCCTGCTGTATCAACACCAACACCTCTCCTCAACCCTCCCTGCTGTATCAACACCAACACCTCTCCTCAACACTACCTGCTGTATCAACACCAACACCTCTCCTCAACCCTCCCTGCTGTATCAACACCAACACCTCTCCTCAACCCTCCCTGCTGTATCAACACCAACACCTCTCAATCAGGCTCAACCCTCCCTGCTGTATCAACACCAACACCTCTCCTCAACACTACCTGCTGTATCAACACCAACACCTCTCCTCAACACTACCTGCTGTATCAACACCAACACCTCTCCTCAACCCTCCCTGCTGTATCAACACCAACACCTCTCCTCAACCCTCCCTGCTGTATCAACACCAACACCTCTCAATCAGGCTCAACCCTCCCTGCTGTATCAACACCAACACCTCTCCTCAACCCTCCCTGCTGTATCAACACCAACACCTCTCAATCAGGCTCAACCCTCCCTGCTGTATCAACACCAACACCTCTCAATCAGGCTCAACCCTCCCTGCTGTATCAACACCAACACCTCTCCTCAACCCTCCCTGCTGTATCAACACCAACACCTCTCCTCAACACTACCTGCTGTATCAACACCAACACCTCTCCTCAACCCTCCCTGCTGTATCAACACCAACACCTCTCAATCAGGCTCAACCCTCCCTGCTGTATCAACACCAACACCTCTCCTCAACCCTCCCTGCTGTATCAACACCAACACCTCTCCTCAACCCTCCCTGCTGTATCAACACCAACACCTCTCCTCAACACTACCTGCTGTATCAACACCAACACCTCTCAATCAGGCTCAACCCTCCCTGCTGTATCAACACCAACACCTCTCAATCAGGCTCAACCCTCCCTGCTGTATCAACACCAACACCTCTCCTCAACCCTCCCTGCTGTATCAACACCAACACCTCTCCTCAACCCTCCCTGCTGTATCAACACCAACACCTCTCCTCAACCCTCCCTGCTGTATCAACACCAACACCTCTCCTCAACCCTCCCTGCTGTATCAACACCAACACCTCTCCTCAACCCTCCCTGCTGTATCAACACCAACACCTCTCCTCAACCCTACCTGCTGTATCAACACCAACACCTCTCAATCAGGCTCAACCCTCCCTGCTGTATCAACACCAACACCTCTCAATCAGGCTCAACCCTCCCTGCTGTATCAACACCAACACCTCTCCTCAACACTACCTGCTGTATCAACACCAACACCTCTCAATCAGGCTCAACCCTCCCTGCTGTATCAACACCAACACCTCTCAATCAGGCTCAACCCTCCTTGCTGTATCAACACCAACACCTCTCCTCAACCCTACCTGCTGTATCAACACCAACACCTCTCAATCAGGCTCAACCCTCCCGGCTGTATCAACACCAACACCTCTCCTCAACCCTCCCTGCTGTATCAACACCAACACCTCTCCTCAACCCTCCCTGCTGTATCAACACCAACACCTCTCCTCAACACTACCTGCTGTATCAACACCAACACCTCTCCTCAACCCTCCCTGCTGTATCAACACCAACACCTCTCCTCAACCCTCCCTGCTGTATCAACACCAACACCTCTCCTCAACCCTCCCGGCTGTATCAACACCAACACCTCTCCTCAACCCTCCCTGCTGTATCAACACCAACACCTCTCCTCAACCCTCCCTGCTGTATCAACACCAACACCTCTCAATCAGGCTCAACCCTCCCTGCTGTATCAACACCAACACCTCTCAATCAGGCTCAACCCTCCCTGCTGTATCAACACCAACACCTCTCAATCAGGCTCAACCCTCCCTGCTGTATCAACACCAACACCTCTCCTCAACCCTCCCTGCTGTATCAACACCAACACCTCTCAATCAGGCTCAACCCTCCCTGCTGTATCAACACCAACACCTCTCAATCAGGCTCAACCCTCCCTGCTGTATCAACACCAACACCTCTCCTCAACCCTCCCTGCTGTATCAACACCAACACCTCTCCTCAACCCTCCCTGCTGTATCAACACCAACACCTCTCAATCAGGCTCAACCCTCCCTGCTGTATCAACACCAACACCTCTCCTCAACCCTCCCTGCTGTATCAACACCAACACCTCTCAATCAGGCTCAACCCTCCCTGCTGTATCAACACCAACACCTCTCCTCAACCCTCCCTGCTGTATCAACACCAACACCTCTCAATCAGGCTCAACCCTCCCGGCTGTATCAACACCAACACCTCTCAATCAGGCTCAACCCTCCCTGCTGTATCAACACCAACACCTCTCCTCAACCCTCCCTGCTGTATCAACACCAACACCTCTCCTCAACCCTCCCTGCTGTATCAACACCAACACCTCTCCTCAACACTACCTGCTGTATCAACACCAACACCTCTCCTCAACCCTCCCTGCTGTATCAACACCAACACCTCTCCTCAACCCTCCCTGCTGTATCAACACCAACACCTCACCTCAACCCTCCCTGCTGTATCAACACCAACACCTCTCCTCAACCCTCCCTGCTGTATCAACACCAACACCTCTCAATCAGGCTCAACCCTCCCTGCTGTATCAACACCAACACCTCTCCTCAACCCTCCCTGCTGTATCAACACCAACACCTCTCCTCAACCCTCCCTGCTGTATCAACACCAACACCTCTCCTCAACCCTCCCTGCTGTATCAACACCAACACCTCTCCTCAACCCTCCCTGCTGTATCAACACCAACACCTCTCCTCAACCCTCCCTGCTGTATCAACACCAACACCTCTCCTCAACCCTCCCTGCTGTATCAACACCAACACCTCTCCTCAACCCTCCCTGCTGTATCAACACCAACACCTCTCCTCAACCCTCCCTGCTGTATCAACACCAACACCTCTCAATCAGGCTCAACCCTCCCTGCTGTATCAACACCAACACCTCTCAATCAGGCTCAACCCTCCCGGCTGTATCAACACCAACACCTCTCCTCAACCCTCCCTGCTGTATCAACACCAACACCTCTCAATCAGGCTCAACCCTCCCTGCTGTATCAACACCAACACCTCTCCTCAACCCTCCCTGCTGTATCAACACCAACACCTCTCCTCAACCCTCCCTGCTGTATCAACACCAACACCTCTCAATCAGGCTCAACCCTCCCTGCTGTATCAACACCAACACCTCTCCTCAACCCTCCCTGCTGTATCAACACCAACACCTCTCCTCAACCCTCCCTGCTGTATCAACACCAACACCTCTCCTCAACCCTCCCTGCTGTATCAACACCAACACCTCTCCTCAACACTACCTGCTGTATCAACACCAACACCTCTCCTCAACCCTCCCTGCTGTATCAACACCAACACCTCTCCTCAACCCTCCCTGCTGTATCAACACCAACACCTCTCAATCAGGCTCAACCCTCCCTGCTGTATCAACACCAACACCTCTCATTCAGGCTCAACCCTCCCTGCTGTATCAACACCAACACCTCTCCTCAACCCTCCCTGCTGTATCAACACCAACACCTCTCCTCAACACTACCTGCTGTATCAACACCAACACCTCTCCTCAACCCTCCCTGCTGTATCAACACCAACACCTCTCAATCAGGCTCAACCCTCCCTGCTGTATCAACACCAACACCTCTCCTCAACCCTCCCTGCTGTATCAACACCAACACCTCTCCTCAACCCTCCCTGTGTGAGGAGGTGTTCCCAGTTAGTACTGTCATAGTTAACCCTGAAGAATCCAGACACCTTGGTATTGGCCAACACCCAATCAGATCCCAACGTTTTCATTGGTAGATGAGTGGCTGTATTTGAATGAAGTAGGAAATAAATGATTATCCTTCACATCATAGAGGCAATAGAGTTCTTTATTGCGTCCCAAATGGCAGCCTATTCCCTATATAGTGCACTACTTTAGACCAGAGAATGGTACCCTATTCCCTATATAGTGCACTACTTTAGACCAGAGAATGGCACCCTATTCCCTATATAGTGCACTACTTTAGACCAGAGAATGGCACCCTATTCCCTATATAGTGCACTACTTTAGACCAGAGAATGGTACCCTATTCCCTATATAGTGCACTACTTTAGACCAGAGAATGGTACCCTATTCCCTATATAGTGCACTACTTTAGACCAGAGAATGGCACCCTATTCCCTATAAAGTGCACTACTTTTGACCAGAGTCCAATGGTGCCAATAGTTCAAGCCCCATTAAAAGTGATTTAGCTTTTAAACTACTCAATCTCCTACTATCTGCTCTGAATTCCCTGGAGATGTGAACTGTGAGCTGGTTGACTGGTTCTCACCAGCCCCTCAGTCTCTCCAGGGACAGGCAGCATGGTGGTGGTGGTTTAGCTGGTTGACTGGTTCTCACCAGCCCCTCAGTCTCTCCAGGGACAGGCAGCATGGTGGTGGTTTCTCTCTGCATGTCATTATCTGCTGTGTCATCTCCCTGGACTGTGGGAACTCACCTGAGGTCAGCACTTCCTACCTGCTGGAAACAGTCTGTCATGCTGCCTGCCACCTCAACGTCAGGGGAGAGGAGGCAGAGAGAGGCCTTACAGCACAGCACTCAGATGCCAGGCAGAGAGAGAGAAGGCAGAGAGAGGCCTTACAGCACAGCACTCAGATGCCAGGCAGAGAGAGAGGAGGCAGAGAGAGGCCTTACAGCACAGCACTCAGAGGCCAGGCAGAGAGAGAAGTAGCGAGGATAGGGAAAGAGAAGGGGGGGTACAGTATATATACTGGCAGCGGGCTGGCATGGCTCTGGTCCAAACGCTCTGGTCCAAAGCAGTGCACCATTTGGGACAGACCCTGCAGTGGGTGGCAGGAACAGGCTCTTCCACAACACCAAGACTGTCACACACAGACACACAGGCTGGACCCCCCCCCCACCCCTCCACAAACACACACTAAATAATGCTGATGAGCTGGGTCCTGCCCAGGGAAAGGAGGGTAAAAGGCCTCCGTCTAGACATGGTGATGTGATGACACCAGTCAGTCAGTCAGCTACAGATAACAATCTTTACTGTAAGTGCCTACTGCCTAGCTGTTTCTAATGCTAACTACTAGCCTACTGCCTAGCTGTTTCTAATGCTAACTACTAGCCTACTGCCTAGCTGTTTCTAATGCTAACTACTAGCCTACTGCCTAGCTGTTTCTAATGCTAACTACTAGCCTACGGCCTAGCTGTTTCTAATGCTAACTACTAGCCTACTGCCTAGCTGTTTCTAATGCTAACTACTAGCCTACTGCCTAGCTGTTTCTAATGCTAACTACTAGCCTACTGCCTAGCTGTTTCTAATGCTAACTACTAGCCTACTGCCTAGCTGTTTCTAATGCTAACTACTAGCCTACTGCCAAGCTGTTTCTAATGCTAACTACTAGCCTACTGCCTAGCTGTTTCTAATGCTAACTACTAGCCTACTGCCTAGCTGTTTCTAATGCTAACTACTAGCCTACGGCCTAGCTGTTTCTAATGCTAACTACTAGCCTACTGCCTAGCTGTTTCTAATGCTAACTACTAGCCTACTGCCTAGCTGTTTCTAATGCTAACTACTAGCCTACTGCCAAGCTGTTTCTAATGCTAACTACTAGCCACAGCCAAGCTGTTTCTAATGCTAACTACTAGCCTACTGCCAAGCTGTTTCTAATGCTAACTACTAGCCTACTGCCTAGCTGTTTCTAATGCTAACTACTAGCCTACTGCCTAGCTGTTTCTAATGCTAACTACTAGCCTACTGCCTAGCTGTTTCTAATGCTAACTACTAGCCTACTGCCTAGCTGTTTCTAATGCTAACTACTAGCCTACGGCCTAGCTGTTTCTAATGCTAACTACTAGCCTACTGCCTAGCTGTTTCTAATGCTAACTACTAGCCTACGGCCTAGCTGTTTCTAATGCTAACTACTAGCCTACTGCCTAGCTGTTTCTAATGCTAACTACTAGCCTACGGCCAAGCTGTTTCTAATGCTAACTACTAGCCTACTGCCAAGCTGTTTCTAATGCTAACTACTAGCCTACTGCCTAGCTGTTTCTAATGCTAACTACTAGCCTACTGCCTAGCTGTTTCTAATGCTAACTACTAGCCTACTGCCTAGCTGTTTCTAATGCTAACTACTAGCCTACGGCCTAGCTGTTTCTAATGCTAACTACTAGCCTACGGCCTAGCTGTTTCTAATGCTAACTACTAGCCTACGGCCAAGCTGTTTCTAATGCTAACTACTAGCCTACTGCCTAGCTGTTTCTAATGCTAACTACTAGCCTACTGCCTAGCTGTTTCTAATGCTAACTACTAGCCTACTGCCTAGCTGTTTCTAATGCTAACTACTAGCCTACTGCCTAGCTGTTTCTAATGCTAACTACTAGCCTACTGCCTAGCTGTTTCTAATGCTAACTACTAGCCTAACGGCCTAGCTGTTTCTAATGCTAACTACTAGCCTACTGCCTAGCTGTTTCTAATGCTAACGACTAGCCTACTGCCTAGCTGTTTCTAATGCTAACTACTAGCCTACTGCCTAGCTGTTTCTAATGCTAACTACTAGCCTACTGCCTAGCTGTTTCTAATGCTAACTACTAGCCTACTGCCAAGCTGTTTCTAATGCTAACTACTAGCCTACTGCCTAGCTGTTTCTAATGCTAACTACTAGCCTACGGCCTAGCTGTTTCTAATGCTAACTACTAGCCTACTGCCTAGCTGTTTCTAATGCTAACTACTAGCCTACTGCCTAGCTGTTTCTAATGCTAACTACTAGCCTACTGCCTAGCTGTTTCTAATGCTAACTACTAGCCTACTGCCTAGCTGTTTCTAATGCTAACTACTAGCCTACTGCCTAGCTGTTTCTAATGCTAACTACTAGCCTACTGCCAAGCTGTTTCTAATGCTAACTACTAGCCTACTGCCAAGCTGTTTCTAATGCTAACTACTAGCCTACTGCCAAGCTGCACACAGGGGGACAAACACCTACCTGGAGGAGACAGTGTCCCCCCCACCCCCCAATATGCCCCCCTAGACACAACTATGACAAAACTACTAACAAAAACGGGTCAAAACTCTTGCAGCTCTGTCGCACGCTGGGTCTGTCCTTAGACAATGATAGGCTTCGAGGGGACTCCTATGGTAGGTACACCTATAGCTCATCCCTTGGCAGTAGTACTGTAGACTACTTTATCACTGACCCCTATCAGACCACAGCAAAATCACAGTCTACTTGAACAGAGCAATACTCAATCATGAGGCATCAAAGCCAAAGGAACTGAATAATATTAAGAAATGCTACAGATGGAAGGAAAGTAGTGTAGAAACCTACCAAAAAACAATTAGGCAACAACAAATTCAATCCCTTTTAGACAACTTCCTGGACAAAATCAGTGGAATGCCCAGTGGAAGCCGTCATTGTAAATAAGAATTTGTTCTTAACTGACTTGCCTAGTTAAATAAAAAAATAATTTACAAAAAAATCAGTTATGGAACCCAATGCCCTCTATGATTGTGAGGTCTGGGGTCCACTCACCAACCAATAATTCACAAAATGGGAATTGAAACTATGCATGAAGAATTCTGCAAAAATTTACTTTCTGTACAACGCAAAACCCCAAACAATGCATGCAGAGCAGAATTAGGCCTATACCCACTAATTATCAAAATCCAGAAAAGAGCTGTTAAATTCTACAACCACTTAAAAGGAAGCGATGCCCACAGATTCCAGCCAGCTGGTCCTGGGGCTCTGTACACAAACAGAGCCCCAGAACAGCAGCACAATTAGACCCAACCAAATTATGAGAAAGCAAAAAGATAACTATTGACACAATGGAATGAATTAGGGCTCTCCCTGTCAAAAAATAATTAACAAAAACACAGAAAATTGGAATGCCCTAAACAGAGAGAACACAGTGGCAGTAAAGAAAATCCTTTAATTAAGACTATGTACAGACTCAGTGAGCATAGCCTTGCTATTGAGAGAGGCCACTGTGCCCACTGCCCACAAAATGAGGTTGACACTGATCAGCACTTCCTAACCTCCTGCCAAATGTATGACCTTATTAAAGATACATTTTCCCCACAGATCACACAGACCCACAAATAATTAGAAAACAAATGAAACATTGATAAAGTCCCATATCTGTGAGGTGAAATACCTCCTTTACCTGCCATAAGCCACCTCTGTCGTTTTAGACAATTAGCCAGTTTATATTTTTCTCCAGTGTTCTGTGGGGTTGGCAGGTTTTGGGGTTGGCAGGTTTTTCTATTCATTACTCATTTTGTTTGCAGAGGAAACGTAAATAGACTGTTCTAGCATCATCAAAGTGAGTCTCGGCAGAAATATTTTTTAATGTTAAATTTTTTTGGAGGGGGGGGGTGGCGTAAACCCTGCTCCCTCGGTCCCCTCCACTATAATGGCTGGCGGACAGACCAGACAGACCAGACCAGACAGACAGACCAGACAGACCAGACCAGACAACAGACCAGACCAGACAGACAGACCAGACAGACCAGACAGACCAGACCAGACAGACCAGACCAGACCAGACAGACCAGACCAGACAGACAGACCAGACAGACAGACCAGACAGACAGACCAGACAGACAGACCAGACAGACCAGACCAGACAGACAGACCAGACAGACCAGACCAGACAGACCAGACCAGACAGACAGACCAGACAGACCAGACCAGACCAGACAGACCAGACCAGACCAGACCAGACCAGACCAGACAGACCAGACCAGACAGACCAGACAGACCAGACCAGACCAGACCAGACCAGACCAGACAGACCAGACCAGACAGACCAGACAGACCAGACCAGACCAGACCAGACCAGACCAGACCAGACAGACCAGACAGACCAGACCAGACCAGACCAGACCAGACCAGACAGACCAGACAGACCAGACCAGACCAGACCAGACAGACCAGACAGACAGACCAGACCAGACCAGACCAGACCAGACAGACCAGACCAGACAGACCAGACCAGACCAGACAGACCAGACCAGACCAGACCAGACCAGACAGACCAGACCAGACAGACCAGACCAGACCAGACCAGACCAGACAGACCAGACCAGACCAGACCAGACCAGACCAGACAGACCAGACCAGACAGACCAGACCAGACCAGACAGACCAGACCAGACAGCAGACCAGACAGACCAGACCAGACCAGACCAGACCAGACCAGACCAGACAGACCAGACAGACCAGACAGACCAGACAGACCAGACCAGACCAGACCAGACCAGACCAGACCAGACCAGACAGACCAGACCAGACCGACCAGACCAGACAGACAGACCAGACAGACCAGACCAGACAGACAGACCAGACCAGACCAGACCAGACAGACAGACCAGACAGACAGACCAGACCAGACCAGACAGACAGACCAGACAGACAGACCAGACAGACCAGACCAGACCAGACAGACCAGACCAGACCAGACCAGACCAGACCAGACAGACAGACCAGACCAGACCAGACCAGACAGACCAGACAGACAGACCAGACCAGACCAGACCAGACAGACCAGACCAGACAGACCAGACCAGACCAGACAGACCAGACCAGACAGACCAGACCAGACCAGACCAGACCAGACCAGACAGACCAGACCAGACAGACCAGACCAGACCAGACCAGACCAGACCAGACCAGACAGACCAGACAGACCAGACCAGACCAGACAGACCAGACAGACCAGACCAGACAGACCAGACCAGACCAGACCAGACCAGACAGACCAGACCAGACAGACCAGACCAGACCAGACCAGACCAGACCAGACCAGACAGACCAGACCAGACCAGACCAGACCAGACCAGACCAGACCAGACAGACCAGACCAGACCAGACAGACCAGACCAGACCAGACAGACCAGACAGACCAGACCAGACAGACCAGACCAGACAGACCAGACCAGACAGACCAGACCAGACCAGACCAGACAGACCAGACCAGACAGACCAGACAGACCAGACCAGACCAGACCAGACCAGACAGACCAGACAGACCAGACAGACCAGACCAGACAGACCAGACCAGACAGACCAGACAGACCAGACAGACCAGACAGACCAGACCAGACCAGACAGACCAGACCAGACCAGACCAGACAGACCAGACCAGACAGACCAGACCAGACAGACCAGACCAGACAGACCAGACCAGACAGACCAGACAGACCAGACAGACCAGACCAGACAGACCAGACAGACCAGACCAGACAGACCAGACAGACCAGACCAGACAGACCAGACAGACCAGACCAGACAGACCAGACCAGACAGACCAGACAGACCAGACAGACAGACCAGACAGACCAGACCAGACAGACCAGACCAGACCAGACAGACCAGACAGACCAGACAGACCAGACCAGACCAGACAGACCAGACCAGACAGACCAGACAGACCAGACCAGACCAGACAGACCAGACAGACCAGACAGACCAGACAGACCAGACCAGACAGACCAGACAGACCAGACCAGACCAGACCAGACCAGACCAGACCAGACCAGACAGACCAGACCAGACCAGACAGACCAGACAGACCAGACCAGACCAGACCAGACCAGACCAGACAGACCAGACCAGACAGACCAGACAGACCAGACCAGACCAGACCAGACAGACCAGACCAGACAGACCAGACCAGACCAGACCAGACCAGACCAGACAGACCAGACCAGACCAGACAGACCAGACAGACCAGACCAGACCAGACCAGACCAGACAGACCAGACCAGACCAGACCAGACCAGACAGACCAGACCAGACAGACCAGACAGACCAGACCAGACCAGACCAGACCAGACAGACCAGACCAGACCAGACCAGACCAGACAGACCAGACAGACCAGACCAGACAGACCAGACCAGACAGACCAGACAGACCAGACCAGACAGACCAGACCAGACAGACCAGACAGACCAGACCAGACCAGACAGACCAGACAGACCAGACCAGACAGACCAGACCAGACCAGACAGACCAGACCAGACCAGACCAGACCAGACCAGACCAGACCAGACCAGACAGACCAGACCAGACCAGACAGACCAGACAGACCAGACCAGACCAGACAGACCAGACAGACCAGACCAGACAGACCAGACCAGACAGACCAGACCAGACCAGACCAGACAGACCAGACAGACCAGACCAGACAGACCAGACAGACCAGACCAGACAGACCAGACCAGACAGACCAGACAGACCAGACAGACCAGACCAGACAGACCAGACAGACCAGACAGACCAGACCAGACAGACCAGACCAGACAGACCAGACAGACCAGACAGACCAGACCAGACCAGACAGACCAGACCAGACCAGACCAGACCAGACCAGACCAGACCAGACCAGACCAGACCAGACAGACCAGACCAGACCAGACAGACCAGACCAGACCAGACAGACCAGACAGACCAGACAGACCAGACAGACCAGACCAGACCAGACCAGACCAGACCAGACCAGACCAGACCAGACCAGACCAGACAGACCAGACAGACCAGACCAGACCAGACCAGACCAGACAGACCAGACAGACCAGACAGACCAGACAGACCAGACCAGACAGACCAGACAGACCAGACCAGACAGACCAGACCAGACCAGACCAGACCAGACAGACCAGACCAGACAGACCAGACAGACCAGACAGACCAGACCAGACCAGACAGACCAGACAGACCAGACCAGACAGACCAGACCAGACCAGACCAGACCAGACAGACCAGACAGACCAGACCAGACAGACCAGACAGACCAGACCAGACCAGACAGACCAGACCAGACCAGACCAGACCAGACAGACCAGACCAGACCAGACCAGACAGACCAGACAGACCAGACCAGACAGACCAGACAGACCAGACAGACCAGACCAGACCAGACCAGACAGACCAGACCAGACAGACCAGACCAGACAGACCAGACCAGACCAGACCAGACAGACCAGACCAGACAGACCAGACCAGACAGACCAGACAGACCAGACAGACCAGACAGACCAGACAGACCAGACCAGACAGACCAGACAGACCAGACAGACCAGACAGACCAGACCAGACAGACCAGACAGACCAGACCAGACCAGACCAGACCAGACCAGACCAGACCAGACCAGACCAGACCAGACAGACCAGACCAGACAGACCAGACAGACCAGACCAGACCAGACCAGACAGACCAGACCAGACCAGACCAGACCAGACAGACCAGACAGACCAGACCAGACCAGACAGACCAGACAGACCAGACCAGACCAGACAGACCAGACCAGACCAGACCAGACAGACCAGACCAGACCAGACAGACCAGACAGACCAGACCAGACAGACCAGACCAGACAGACCAGACCAGACCAGACAGACCAGACCAGACAGACCAGACAGACCAGACAGACCAGACCAGACCAGACCAGACCAGACCAGACAGACCAGACAGACCAGACCAGACAGACCAGACCAGACCAGACCAGACCAGACAGACCAGACCAGACCAGACCAGACCAGACAGACCAGACAGACCAGACCAGACAGACCAGACCAGACAGACCAGACCAGACCAGACAGACCAGACAGACCAGACCAGACCAGACCAGACCAGACCAGACAGACCAGACAGACCAGACAGACCAGACCAGACCAGACCAGACAGACCAGACCAGACAGACCAGACCAGACCAGACCAGACAGACCAGACCAGACCAGACCAGACCAGACAGACCAGACCAGACAGACCAGACCAGACCAGACCAGACAGACCAGACCAGACCAGACCCGGACCAGACCAGACAGACCAGACCAGACCAGACCAGACAGACCAGACCAGACCAGACCAGACCAGACAGACCAGACCAGACAGACCAGACAGACCAGACAGACCAGACCAGACCAGACCAGACCAGACCAGACCAGACAGACCAGACCAGACAGACCAGACCAGACAGACCAGACAGACCAGACCAGACCAGACCAGACAGACCAGACCAGACCAGACCAGACAGACCAGACCAGACCAGACCAGACCAGACAGACCAGACAGACCAGACCAGACCAGACCAGACCAGACCAGACAGACCAGACCAGACCAGACCAGACCAGACCAGACAGACCAGACAGACCAGACCAGACAGACCAGACAGACCAGACCAGACCAGACAGACCAGACCAGACCAGACCAGACAGACCAGACAGACCAGACCAGACCAGACCAGACAGACCAGACCAGACCAGACAGACCAGACCAGACCAGACAGACCAGACAGACCAGACAGACCAGACCAGACCAGACAGACCAGACCAGACCAGACCAGACCAGACAGACCAGACAGACCAGACAGACCAGACAGACCAGACAGACCAGACCAGACCAGACAGACCAGACAGACCAGACCAGACCAGACAGACCAGACAGACCAGACCAGACCCAGACCAGACCAGACCAGACAGACCAGACAGACCAGACCAGACCAGACCAGACAGACCAGACCAGACAGACCAGACAGACCAGACCAGACCAGACCAGACAGACCAGACCAGACAGACCAGACAGACCAGACCAGACCAGACCAGACCAGACCAGACCAGACCAGACCAGACAGACCAGACCAGACCAGACCAGACAGACCAGACAGACCAGACCAGACAGACCAGACAGACCAGACCAGACCAGACCAGACCAGACCAGACCAGACCAGACAGACCAGACCAGACAGACCAGACCAGACCAGACAGACCAGACAGACCAGACCAGACCAGACAGACCAGACCAGACCAGACAGACCAGACCAGACCAGACCAGACCAGACCAGACCAGACAGACCAGACAGACCAGACCAGACAGACCAGACCAGACCAGACAGACCAGACCAGACCAGACCAGACAGACCAGACAGACCAGACCAGACAGACCAGACAGACCAGACAGACCAGACCAGACAGACCAGACAGACCAGACAGACCAGACAGACCAGACAGACCAGCCAGACCAGACAGAGCCAGACCAGACAGACCAGACCAGACAGACCAGACAGACCAGACCAGACAGACCAGACAGACCAGACCAGACCAGACCAGACCAGACAGACCAGACAGACCAGACCAGACCAGACCAGACCAGACAGACCAGACAGACCAGACCAGACCAGACAGACCAGACCAGACAGACCAGACAGACCCGACCAGACCAGACGGAACCAGACCAGACCAGACAGACCAGACCAGACCAGACCAGACAGACCAGACCAGACCAGACAGACCAGACAGACCAGACAGACCAGACCAGACAGACCAGACCAGACAGACCAGACCAGACAGACCAGACCAGACCAGACAGACCAGACCAGACAGACCAGACAGACAGACCAGACAGACCAGACCAGACAGACCAGACAGACCAGACCAGACAGACCAGACAGACCAGACAGACCAGACCAGACCAGACAGACCAGACAGACCAGACCAGACCAGACCAGACAGACCAGACAGACCAGACAGACCAGACCAGACAGACCAGACAGACCAGACCAGACCAGACAGACCAGACCAGACCAGACAGACCAGACAGACCAGACAGACCAGACCAGACAGACCAGACAGACCAGACCAGACCAGACAGACCAGACCAGACCAGACAGACCAGACCAGACAGACCAGACAGACCAGACAGACCAGACCAGACCAGACCAGACCAGACAGACCAGACCAGACCAGACCAGACAGACCAGACAGACCAGACCAGACCAGACCAGACAGACCAGACCAGACCAGACCAGACCAGACAGACCAGACAGACCAGACCAGACCAGACCAGACCAGACAGACCAGACCAGACCAGACAGACCAGACAGACCAGACAGACCAGACAGACCAGACCAGACCAGACAGACCAGACCAGACAGACCAGACCAGACCAGACAGACCAGACCAGACCAGACCAGACAGACCAGACAGACCAGACCAGACAGACCAGACCAGACCGGGCCAGACCAGACCAGACAGACCAGACCAGACCAGACCAGACCAGACCAGACAGACCAGACAGACCAGACCAGACCAGACCAGACAGACCAGACAGACCAGACCAGACCAGACAGACCAGACCAGACCAGACCAGACAGACCAGACCAGACCAGACAGACCAGACAGACCAGACAGACCAGACCAGACCAGACCAGACAGACCAGACAGACCAGACCAGACAGACCAGACCAGACCAGACAGACCAGACCAGACCAGACAGACCAGACAGACCAGACCAGACAGACCAGACAGACCAGACAGACCAGACCAGACAGACCAGACCAGACAGACCAGACAGACCAGACAGACCAGACCAGACAGACCAGACAGACCAGACCAGACAGACCAGACCAGACAGACCAGACCAGACAGACCAGACCAGACCAGACCAGACAGACCAGACCAGACAGACCAGACCAGACCAGACCAGACCAGACCAGACAGACCAGACCAGACAGACCAGACCAGACAGACCAGACCAGACCAGACCAGACAGACCAGACCAGACAGACCAGACCAGACCAGACCAGACCAGACAGACCAGACCAGACAGACCAGACCAGACCAGACCAGACCAGACCAGACAGACCAGACAGACCAGACCAGACCAGACCAGACAGACCAGACAGACCAGACCAGACCAGACCAGACAGACCAGACAGACCAGACCAGACCAGACAGACCAGACAGACCAGACCAGACAGACCAGACAGACCAGACAGACCAGACCAAACCAGACAGACCAGACAGACCAGACCAGACAGACCAGACAGACCAGACAGACCAGACCAGACCAGACCAGACAGACCAGACCAGACAGACCAGACAGACCAGACCAGACCAGACCAGACCAGACCAGACAGACCAGACCAGACCAGACCAGACCAGACCAGACAGACCAGACAGACCAGACCAGACCAGACCAGACCAGACGAGCCAGACCAGACCAGACCAGACCAGACCAGACAGACCAGACCAGACAGACCAGACAGACCAGACAGACCAGACAGACCAGACAGACCAGACAGACCAGACCAGACAGACCAGACCAGACCAGACAGACCAGACCAGACAGACCAGACAGACCAGACCAGACAGACCAGACCAGACAGACCAGACCAGACAGACCAGACAGACCAGACCAGACCAGACCAGACCAGACAGACCAGACAGACCAGACAGACCAGACAGACCAGACAGACCAGACAGACCAGACCAGACAGACCAGACAGACCAGACAGACCAGACAGACCAGACCAGACAGACCAGACCAGACCAGACAGAGGTGATATCAGGTCTGTATTTTTTGGCATTTGAAATGTAAACAGCAGATTAAAGAAAGCTACAAGTGGTTGTTGTATGGAGGGAGGTGAGGCAGCGTAGTGGTGTGGTGATGAGAGGTCAGACTGTGTGTGTGTGTGTGTGTGTGTGTGTGTGTGTGTGTGTGTGTGTGTGTGTGTGTGTGTGAGAGAGAGTTGCACGGTATACCAAAACCTCCATACATTTTCGATTAAAAAAGCGGTTCGGTACTAGAATTTTTGTTACGTTCGGTACTTCTTGAGAGGATCAAGTCTGTATCAGCGCTAGGGATGGGCATTTGAAATAATTTCACTATTCGAATAATATCATGAAATCTTTTCAGATATCCGGATAGTCTAAATACATGTAAACAAAATAAAACTTTGTTTAAACTTGGGAACTAGCTTGGAACCAGCGAGACTTGGGAACTAGCTTGGAACCAGCGAGACTTGGGAACTAGCTTGGAACCAGCGAGACTTGGGAACTAGCTTGGAACCAGCGAGACTTGGGTGCCGCTTGCTTGCAGCAGTGAGATTGGCAGGGGCCTGAGAGTTTTACACGGGAGGGAGAAAGAGAGAGAGTAGCCACTGATTGGCCCATCAATAAGAACAAACGTGTGAAACCCGTGTAGGCTACTGCGGTATGTATTTTTATGGGGCGCACATCTGAAAAACTACATTCAAAAGTTTGTTGTCAGTATATCCTTGTGTGTAGTAATGTTACATAGATCGTTTAATTTAGACAAAGCCTTTTCATTGTTAAAATAGGCCTATGATATTATTTTCTTAAAAAATTTATGCTCACGCAAGTATTTGAATATTAACGTCCGTTTGGATATTTGAATATTGTACTAACCGAGTCCATCCCTAACCAGCTCCTTTATAGTAGGAAGAGCCTCAGCCTGTTCCAGCTGTCTGGCCTGCCGAGTCCATCCCTAACCAGCCCCTTTATAGTAGGAAGAGCCTCGACCTGTTCCAGCTGTCTGGCCTGCCGAGTCCATCCCTAACCAGCTCCTTTATAGTAGGAAGAGCCTCAGCCTGTTCCAGCTGTCTGGCCTGCCGAGTCCATCCCTAACCAGCCCCTTTATAGTAGGAAGAGCCTCAGCCTGTTCCAGCTGTCTGGCCTGCCGAGTCCATCCCTAACCAGCCCCTTTATAGTAGGAAGAGCCTCAGCCTGTTCCAGCTGTCTGGCCTGCCGAGTCCATCCCCTAACCAGCCCCTTTATAGTAGGAAGAGCCTCAGCCTGTTCCAGCTGTCTGGCCTGCCGAGTCCATCCCTACCAGCTCCTTTATAGTAGGAAGAGCCTCAGCCTGTTCCAGCTGTCTGGCCTGCCGAGTCCATCCCTAACCAGCCCCTTTATAGTAGGAAGAGCCTCAGCCTGTTCCAGCTGTCTGGCCTGCCGAGTCCATCCCTAACCAGCCCCTTTATAGTAGGAAGAGCCTCAGCCTGTTCCAGCTGTCTGGCCTGCCGAGTCCATCCCTAACCTTTATAGTAGGAAGAGCCTCAGCCTTTTTCAGCTGTCTGGCCTGCCGAGTCCATCCCTAACCAGCCCCTTTATAGTAGGAAGAGCCTCAGCCTGTTCCAGCTGTCTGAACTGCCGAGTCCATCCCTAACCAGCCCCTTTATAGTAGGAAGAGCCTCAGCCTGTTCCAGCTGTCTGGCCTGCCGAGTCCATCCCTAACCAGCTCCTTTATAGTAGGAAGAGCCTCAGCCTGTTCCAGCTGTCTGGCCTGCCGAGTCCATCCCTAACCAGCTCCTTTATAGTAGGAAGAGCCTCAGCCTGTTCCAGCTGTCTGGCCTGCCGAGTCCATCCCTAACCAGCCCCTTTATAGTAGGAAGAGCCTCAGCCTGTTCCAGCTGTCTGGCCTGCCGAGTCCATCCCTAACCAGGCCCTTTATAGTAGGAAGAGCCTCAGCCTGTTCCAGCTGTCTGGCCTGCCGAGTCCATCCCTAACCAGCCCCTTTATAGTAGGAAGAGCCTCAGCCTGTTCCAGCTGTCTGGCCTGCCGAGTCCATCCCTAACCAGCCCCTTTATAGTAGGAAGAGCCTCAGCCTGTTCCAGCTGTCTGGCCTGCCGAGTCCATCCCCTAACCAGCCCCCTTTATAGTAGGAAGAGCCTCAGCCTGTTCCAGCTGTCTGGCCTGCCGAGTCCATCCCTAACCAGGCCCTTTATAGTAGGAAGAGCCTCAGCCTGTTCCAGCTGTCTGGCCTGCCGAGTCCATCCCTAACCAGCCCCTTTATAGTAGAAAGAGCCTCAGCCTGTTCCAGCTGTCTGGCCTGCCGAGTCCATCCCTAACCAGCTCCTTTATAGTAGGAAGAGCCTCAGCCTGTTCCAGCTGTCTGGCCTGCCGAGTCCATCCCTAACCAGCCCCTTTATAGTAGGAAGAGCCTCAGCCTGTTCCAGCTGTCTGGCCTGCCGAGTCCATCCCTAACCTTTATAGTAGGAAGAGCCTCAGCCTGTTCCAGCTGTCTGGCCTGCCGAGTCCATCCCTAACCAGGCCCTTTATAGTAGGAAGAGCCTCAGCCTGTTCCAGCTGTCTGGCCTGCCGAGTCCATCCCTAACCAGCCCCTTTATAGTAGGAAGAGCCTCAGCCTGTTCCAGCTGTCTGGCCTGCCGAGTCCATCCCTAACCAGCCCCTTTATAGTAGGAAGAGCCTCAGCCTGTTCCAGCTGTCTGGCCTGCCGAGTCCATCCCTAACCTTTATAGTAGGAAGAGCCTCAGCCTGTTCCAGCTGTCTGGCCTGCCGAGTCCATCCCTAACCAGGCCCTTTATAGTAGGAAGAGCCTCAGCCTGTTCCAGCTGTCTGGCCTGCCGAGTCCATCCCTAACCAGGCCCTTTATAGTAGGAAGAGCCTCAGCCTGTTCCAGCTGTCTGGCCTGCCGAGTCCATCCCTAACCAGGCCCTTTATAGTAGGAAGAGCCTCAGCCTGTTCCAGCTGTCTGGCCTGCCGAGTCCATCCCTAACCAGGCCCTTTATAGTAGGAAGAGCCTCAGCCTGTTCCAGCTGTCTGGCCTGCCGAGTCCATCCCTAACCAGGCCCTTTATAGTAGGAAGAGCCTCAGCCTGTTCCAGCTGTCTGGCCTGCCGAGTCCATCCCTAACCAGCCCCTTTATAGTAGGAAGAGCCTCAGCCTGTTCCAGCTGTCTGGCCTGCCGAGTCCATCCCTAACCAGCTCCTTTATAGTAGGAAGAGCCTCAGCCTGTTCCAGCTGTCTGGCCTGCCGAGTCCATCCCTAACCAGCCCCTTTATAGTAGGAAGAGCCTCAGCCTGTTCCAGCTGTCTGGCCTGCCGAGTCCATCCCTAACCAGCCCCTTTATAGTAGGAAGAGCCTCAGCCTGTTCCAGCTGTCTGGCCTGCCGAGTCCATCCCTAACCAGGCCCTTTATAGTAGGAAGAGCCTCAGCCTGTTCCAGCTGTCTGGCCTGCCGAGTCCATCCCTAACCAGCCCCTTTATAGTAGGAAGAGCCTCAGCCTGTTCCAGCTGTCTGGCCTGCCGAGTCCATCCCTAACCAGCCCCTTTATAGTAGGAAGAGCCTCAGCCTGTTCCAGCTGTCTGGCCTGCCGAGTCCATCCCTAACCAGCCCCTTTATAGTAGGAAGAGCCTCAGCCTGTTCCAGCTGTCTGGCCTGCCGAGTCCATCCCTAACCAGCCCCTTTATAGTAGGAAGAGCCTCAGCCTGTTCCAGCTGTCTGGCCTGCCGAGTCCATCCCTAACCAGCTCCTTTATAGTAGGAAGAGCCTCAGCCTGTTCCAGCTGTCTGGCCTGCCGAGTCCATCCCTAACCAGCCCCTTTATAGTAGGAAGAGCCTCAGCCTGTTCCAGCTGTCTGGCCTGCCGAGTCCATCCCTAACCAGCCCCTTTATAGTAGGAAGAGCCTCAGCCTGTTCCAGCTGTCTGGCCTGCCGAGTCCATCCCTAACCAGGCCCTTTATAGTAGGGAAGAGCCTCAGCCTGTTCCAGCTGTCTGGCCTGCCGAGTCCATCCCTAACCAGCCCCTTTATAGTAGGAAGAGCCTCAGCCTGTTCCAGCTGTCTGGCCTGCCGAGTCCATCCCTAACCAGCCCCTTTATAGTAGGAAGAGCCTCAGCCTGTTCCAGCTGTCTGGCCTGCCGAGTCCATCCCTAACCAGCCCCTTTATAGTAGGAAGAGCCTCTCCTCTTCATTCTTAAGGAGACAGCGCACACATTTACAAAAGAAGAGATGGCTTTTTCTATGCTAATGTTGATCAGTACAATCAAATATTTTATCCTACCAGTTGCCAATAGAATACTGTAAGTCCTAAATGGAAGGGATTGTTTGTCATCTGTAGCCCAATGAAATCAGCTAAAATAAGCTCCATAACTCAATGCATGCACACACTCCTATTGAATAATATGCATTCACCTGTATTGTGAATAGACCTAGATTTTGATTTACCATTCAAATAAATGATTACAATGTTGTTGTTTTGTAGTTAGATTGGTAAAAACAAAGTCAAGTTGATTGTATCATTATATAATTGGTTTTAAAAAAAGGACAAAAATGTTCTAATGTAATGATCTTGAACTCGAAAGAGGCCCAATGACTGAATAGAGCAGCAGCGGAGTTCGACTGGATCAAGTGCCATTCTGCTAATTCGGCTAATATGCCTTTTTTTGTGGTATTGTTTTGGTATCTAGTATCGTGATACTAAACCTACAAGTCAAAATACTGGTATGGTGACGACACTAGCATGTGTAGCAGCGGAACGCTGAGAGAGGAGAGGTCACAGAGACTCAAACTCTGCAGCAGCCAGCCAGTCAGCCGCCCTCTCCAGTCTCTTAACCCCGCCCTCTCCAGTCTCTTAACCCCACCCTATCCAGTCTCTTAACCCCGCCCTCTCCAGTCTCTTAACCCCACCCTATCCAGTCTCTTAACCCCGCCCTCTCCAGTCTCTTAACCCCGCCCTCTCCAGTCTCTTAACCCCGCCCTCTCCCAGTCTCTTAACCCCGCCCTATCCCGTCTCTTAACCCCGCCCTATCCCGTCTCTTAACCCCGCCCTCCCTCTGTTTCCGTTCTAACTAGATGTTTGCTCCCCGGTGCAGTGGCGCCGAGGTGTCAAGTGGATGGGATCACTTCATTATTTACTGTGTCCACAGAGAGGAAGCTTTGAGGACACACCGGTTGATTATGCCCTAGGCCCGTAGAGAGCTAGGGAAAAAAGCTT
The DNA here is from genome assembly GCF_020615455.1 of Coregonus clupeaformis. NCBI lineage: Eukaryota > Metazoa > Chordata > Actinopteri > Salmoniformes > Salmonidae > Coregonus > Coregonus clupeaformis. Next base: position 544,053 of record NW_025533505.1, on the reverse strand, counting down.
TCCAGTTAGTTCTCTGCTTGGAACAAGCTTCAAAAGGTCCTGAAATTACAGCTGAAAGGCATAGTGGAGCTCCTGCACCTAAATATAGACAGTACCAGCACCCAGAATAAGAACCGGAACCTATTTCAGTCCAACTTAAGCACTGATCAGAAGCCTATTTTCTGATGTTTCCACTGGACCAGAACATGACATGTTTCCCTTTCACGCCGAGTGGTTATCGAAAGGGAGAGAGCTGGAAAGATTTTTCAAATACATTGAGGAACGTTTGTAATTTTCAATGGATGTAAAAACAGACTTTGTTTACTTGCTGTTTGAGCTGGAGAAAACATTACTGTGAGAAGCTCCACAGGTCATTAGTGGTAGTCCGTTAAGCCAATCAGAAATACTATCAGATCCCCACTAGAACATCTAGAGAACTGTCTGTCTACCACTAGAACATCTAGAGAACTGTCTGTCTACCACTAGAACATCTAGAGAACTGTCTGTCTACCACTAGAACATCTAGATAACTGTCTGTCTACCACTAGAACATCTAGATAACTGTCTGTCTACCACTAGAACATCTAGATAACTGTCTGTCTACCACTAGAACATCTAGATAACTGTCTGTCTACCACTAGAACATCTAGATAACTGTCTGTCTACCACTAGAACATCTAGATAACTGTCTGTCTACCACTAGAACATCTAGATAACTGTCTGTCTACCACTAGAACATCTAGAGAACTGTCTGTCTACCACTAGAACATCTAGAGAACTGTCTGTCTACCACTAGAACATCTAGAGAACTGTCTGTCTACCACTAGAACATCTAGATAACTGTCTGTCTACCACTAGAACATCTAGAGAACTGTCTGTCTACCACTAGAACATCTAGATAACTGTCTGTCTACCACTAGAACATCTAGAGAACTGTCTGTCTACCACTAGAACATCTAGAGAACTGTCTGTCTACCACTAGAACATCTAGATAACTGTCTGTCTACCACTAGAACATCTAGATAACTGTCTGTCTACCACTAGAACATCTAGATAACTGTCTGTCTACCACTAGAACATCTAGATAACTGTCTGTCTACCACTAGAACATCTAGAGAACTGTCTGTCTACCACTAGAACATCTAGAGAACTGTCTGTCTACCACTAGAACATCTAGATAACTGTCTGTCTACCACTAGAACATCTAGAGAACTGTCTGTCTACCACTAGAACATCTAGATAACTGTCTGTCTACCACTAGAACATCTAGAGAACTGTCTGTCTACCACTAGAACATCTAGAGAACTGTCTGTCTACCACTAGAACATCTAGATAACTGTCTGTCTACCACTAGAACATCTAGAGAACTGTCTGTCTACCACTAGAACATCTAGATACAAAAGTATGTGGACACCCCTTCAAATTAGTGGATTCCGCTATTTCAGCCACACCCGTTGCTGACAGTTGTATAAAATAGAGCTCACAGCCATGTAATCTCCATAGACAAACATTGGCAGTAGAATGGTACTGAAGACCTCAGTGACTTTCAATGTGGCACCATCATAGGATGCCACCTTTCCAACAAGTCAGTTCGTCAAATTTCTGCTCTGCTAGTGCTGCCCCGGTCAACTGTAAGTTCTGTTATTGTGAAGTGGAAACGTCTAGGAGCAACAACGGCTCAGCCGCGAAGTGGTAGGCCACAAGCTCACAGAACGGGACCACCGAGTGCTGAAGCACGTAATAATTGTCTGTCCTCAGTTGCAACACTCACTACTGAGTTCCAAACTGCCTCTGGAAGCAATGTCAGCCCAATAACTGTTCGTCGAGAGCTTCATGAAATGGGTTTCCATAGCCGAGTAGCCGCACACAAGCCTAAGATCACCATGCGCAATGCCAAGCGTCGGCTGGAGTGGTGTAAAGCTCACCGACATTGGACTCTGGAGCAGTGGAAACACGTTCTCTGGAGTGATGAATCACGCTTCACCATCTGGCAGTCCGACCACCATCTGGCAGTCCGACGGACGAATCTGGGTTTGGCAGATTCCAGGAGAACGCTACCTGTCCCAATGCATAGTGCCAACTGTAAAGTTTGGTGGAGGAGGAATAATGGTCTGGGGCTGTTTTTCATGGTTCCGGCCACTTAGTTCTAGTGATGTTCCAACATCTAGTGGAAAGCCTTCCCAGAAGACTGGAGGCTGTTATAGCAGCAAAGGAGGGACCAACTCCATATGAATGGCCATGATTTAGGAATGAGATGTTGGAGGAGCAGGTGTCCACATACCTTTGTCCATGTCGTGTAACTGTCTATCAACTACTACAACACCTCCTGCTAAATGAAACCCAGCACCACTACATTTGAGACATTTAGCAGACACTCTTATCCAGATTAGGATTAAGTGCCTTGCTCAAGGGCACATCAGGAGATTTTTCACCTAGTCTGCACTGGGATTCAAACCAGCGACCTTTTGATTACTGGCCCAACGCCGTAACCACTAGGCTACCTGCCCCACTACCAATGTGAGTTCCAAATGGCACCCTATTCCCTATAGAGTGAATTAGGGGCTCTGGTAAAACAGTAGTAGGGAATGGGGTGCCATTTGGGACACAATGTTAGACTGCTCCACTAAAACACCTCAACACATATACAGGCTGGGGTTCTGGTCCACTAAAACACCTCAACACATATACAGGCTGGGGTTCTGGTCCACTAAAACACCTCAACACATATACAGGCTGGGGTTCTGGTCCACTAAAACACCTCAACACATATACAGGCTGGGGTTCTGGTCCACTAAAACACCTCAACACATATACAGGCTGGGGTTCTGGTCCACTAAAACACCTCAACACATATACAGGCTGGGGTTCTGGTCCACTAAAACACCTCAACACATATACAGGCTGGGGTTCTGGTCCACTAAAACACCTCAACACATATACAGGCTGGGGTTCTGGTCCACTAAAACACCTCAACACATATACAGGCTGGGGTTCTGGTCCACTAAAACACCTCAACACATATACAGGCTGGGGTTCTGGTCCACTAAAACACCTCAACACATATACAGGCTGGGGTTCTGGTCCACTAAAACACCTCAACACATATACAGGCTGGGGTTCTGGTCCACTAAAACACCTCAACACATATACAGGCTGGGGTTCTGGTCCAGTGGCTGCTTATCTGACAATACACAGTACTAATCAGCTAAGGCTTCAATCCTAGCTCTGTCTATCACTAGTTTTTTTTTTTTTCACCTTTATTTAACCAGATAAACCAGTTGAGAACAAGTTCTCATTTACAACTGCGACCTGGCCAAGATAAAGCAAAGCAGTGCGATAAAAACAACAACACAGAGTTACATATGGGGTAAACAAAACATAAAGTCAAAAATACCACAGAAAATATATGTACAGTGTGTGCAAATGTAGTAAGTTATGGAGGTATGGCAATAAATAGGCCATAGTGCAAAATAATTACAATGTACTGGAATGCTAGATGTGCAAGAGATTATGTGCAAATAGAGATACTGGGGTGCAAATGAGCAAAATAAATAACAATATGGGGTTGAGGTAGTTGGGTGGGCTAATTTCAGATGGGCTGTGTACAGGTGCAGTGATCGGTAAGGTGCTCTGACAACTGATGCTTAAAGTTAGTGAGGGAGATAAGACATCCTCTAACATTGACAATGTCTGAATATCAACTGCAATCATTTCTGTAATCAGCGCTGTGATTTTCTCACTCTTTCATCATTGCACCTGTACTGTCACTTTAGCTCAATTTCAGTTGTCATTTCATCACCTTCTCATTTAACGTCTCAAAATATTGCCATACAGGGCTTGGCTGCGCTCACTTCCCTGTCTCACTCTGACATTTTTCCAAATGACGATGACGTGCGGAGGGCATTATATCCGTGGAAATCATCTGAAAGATGCATATGTCCTCCGGCTAACGTTACAGCATTGTTGCATTAGGATTTTTTTTTTTTCCTTTATGACGATCGGGGCTTGTTAGTGGTAGTTTTGTGATAACTGCACTGTGATTAAAACTTTGTTTTAAAAAAAATCAGTTTTTCGGTTAGGGATTTTTTTCTTAACGTTAAAGATCCCAATGTCGTTTAAACGTTCACACCCCTAATGGCCAGTGCGCATTTCTGTCACTTTATTGAGCTGGCCTGCTTCAATCTCCTCAGAGTAGAAGCAGTAACAGTCAGTACGCAGCAGTTCACTCTCCTCTCTGACTGGTGTCGATGCATTGGGGTAATAGTGTTCAGTGTTGCTGTAGCGCACCAAGGCAAGATAGGCTTATAGCCATGTAAAGAGCGCCCTCTTCAGGACAAATATTAAAACAATCAACTAAATTGAGCATTTTCTCCGCATCTTATATCGGTCCTTTTCGACCATAAAAAGGCAAATATCATACAACTCCATCCATAAAAAGGCCGATATCATACAACTCCATCCATAAAAGGCTGATATCGTACAACTCCATCCATAAAAGGCTGATATCGTACAACTCCATCCATAAAAGGCTGATATCGTACAATAACATCAGCTTTATAAACATACACATGGCAAAAACTTCCCACTTAGCATGTTGAAATAGACTAGCAACAATCTTTCGGAACCAAAGGAAGTGAAACTCTTTTAAGAGGAAGCCTTTTCACTTGAGAAAATATCAACTGCATTGGGAATGTGAACCAAACCATTTACATTTTACATTTACGTCATTTAGCAGACGCTCTTATCCAGAGCGACTTACATTATTATTATTTTTTTTTCATACCCCCTGCGGGAATCGAACCCACAACCCTGGCGTTGCAAACGCCATGCTCTATCAACTGAGCTACATCCCTGCCGGCCATTCCCTCCCCTACCCTGGACGACGCTGGGCCAATAGCGCGCCGCCCCATGGGTCTCCCGGTCACGGCCGGCTATGACAGAGCCTGGATTCGAACCAGGATCTCTAGTGGCACAGCTAGCACTGCGATGCAGTGCCTTAGACCACTGCGCCACCATCAGCTAGCCCCACTCATTCAAACAGCGGACGAGGATGGATAGATTGATAGAAAACCTGAGACTGTTCCTACCTTTCTGGCAGTGGTTGGAGGTCCAGCAGCGATAGTTGAAGTTGTCATTGAAGCTGGTCTTGATGCATTGAGGGTTATCCTCCATGATGCCAGGACACACATCCCCACACTCCTTACTCTGTTTATTCCCTGCTATGAAGTTATTCAACTCAGCATCCATTATAAGAGACCAGTCCACAGAGTCCAGATAGCAGAGCTCAGGGTTCTTCTCGATCCGAATGGCTCCTCTAGTGATGTTCTGGAGGCTGTAGAGGCCGATGTCCTTCAGAGAGGTCATCTCAAAGATCACCAGGGCGTAGTTATAAAAGAGGTTACGCCCTCGGATCACCGTGAGGTTGGGGAACAGGGTGGAAAGGGAGTCCAGGCCCGAGACTCTGAATACAAAATACAATCAAAACTTTGTTTAAAGTGCATTTAAAACTGCAGCAACACACTTTACAGTAAAACAACAACAACATGAAGGAGGTAACAGAAAAACAAGCAGGAATAATCAAAGAGATGAATAAAAGGAATAAGAGTGAAATCGTTGAGGAGAGGAGGTGGAAGGTGTGTGTCTGGTCCGCTAACCTGAACAGCAGCAGGTAGTCCGTGATCATGGTGAGTTTGGGGAAGGACAGCGATCGGAAGACTTCCTGGTTGATGTTGTAGTTCTTGTCTCCTATTAGGAGGATCTGGAGGTAGCCCTCCACGATTGTACAATTCTCCAGGCGACGGAACTCACTGATGTCATTACCGATGTCGATGCTGGGACCACAAACTGGACAGGAGAGAGAAAAACAATGGAAGAGACTTTATGTACTTTTCAATTTCATCTAAACCCCAATAAAGAATTCTAGAGAGCTGGAGAAACAGACTTAGCCTAACAATGGTAGTTTTCATGCTAGGGATGGGGGTTTGAAATCATTTCACTATTCAAATATCCAGATATTGTAATTACATGTTGTTTACATAAGACAGAAGGTTACTTAAGGCTAAAAAATGAAAGGAGGATTGTTTAGTCGACCTATAATGCAAACGTCTAGCAACCCAAAGGTTGCGTGTTCGAATCTCATCACTGACAACTTCTGCAACTTTTCAACTACTTACTACTTGTTTCCTACTTAGCATGTTAGCTAACCCTTTTAGCTAACCCTTCCCCTAACTTAACTCCTAACCAACGTTAGCCACAACTAAATGGAATTCTTCATTTATACATTTAGAAAATTCGTTACATATTGTATGTTTTGCAAATTCATAACATATCATGCGAAATGTAATTCGTAACATCCACAAATGAATACAGACCATACGAAAGGTAACATATTATAGTAAATGGACAATCTCGGATTTCCGTCCAGAAGAATAGGAAATGTTCAGACAACAGGTTGTCCCTGTAGGTAAATGTTCACTACGTTTCATTCAACTAACAATGGGTCGCCTCATGCTAGAACAAGATCAACTATTGGGACCAAAGAGATGTGCAGTTGTGTATTAAGATGACGTAGAAAATATTGTATATACAGTATTCATTCATCAATTAGCTAGTAGTTAGCTAGAAAACGTTATAAAACACTTACTTTCTCCATTTGCGCCCCGAAGGCAGATCGCGGAGACACACAGCAGCAGACCACAGAACAAGGTCAAACCATCCTTTTCTGTGTTAGACTTCATTCCTGTAAAATAAAACTTCCTCCCAGCGTCAGAAACAAAAACGGGAATGACCCAATTAATGAATGGTGCCAATAAGGTCGCTTCTCAGTCCACAAAAAGGCCAAGAACGTGGACCAAAGTGAACAAACAAAAAAAGCGTTGCTAACTGACTTGTATTCCCAAGTGTTGACTTGTTAGCAACGTCGGCAAGCCAGAGACAAGCTAGCCTAATGCTAGCCCCGTACTAGCAGACCAACGGTCGCCTATGCTAGCCCGCTAGCCCCGTACTAGCAGACCAACGGTCGCCTAATGCTAGCCCGCTAGCCCCGTACTAGCAGACCAACGGTCGCCTAATGCTAGCCCGCTAGCCCCGTACTAGCAGACCAACGGTCGCCTAATGCTAGCCCGCTAGCCCCGTACTAGCAGACCAACGGTCGCCTAATGCTAGCCCGCTAGCCCGTACTAGCAGACCAACGGTCGCCTAATGCTAGCCCGCTAGCCCCGTACCAGCAGACCAGCGTCGCCTAATGCTAGCCCGCTGCCCGTACCAGCAGACCAACGGTCGCCTAATGCTAGCCCGCTAGCCCCGTACTAGCAGACCAACGGTCGCCTAATGCTAGCCCGCTAGCCCCGTACCAGCAGACCAACGGTCGCCTAATGCTAGCCCGCTAGCCCCGTACCAGCAGACCAACGGTCGCCTAATGCTAGCCCGCTAGCCCCGTACTAGCAGACCAACGGTCGCCTAATGCTAGCCCGCTAGCCCCGTACTAGCAGACCAACGGTCGCCTAATGCTAGCCCGCTAGCCCCGTACTAGCAGACCAACGGTCGCCTAATGCTAGCCCGCTAGCCCCGTACTAGCAGACCAACGGTCGCCTAATGCTAGCCCGCTAGCCCCGTACTAGCAGACCAACGGTCGCCTAATGCTAGCCCGCTAGCCCCGTACTAGCAGACCAACGGTCGCCTAATGCTAGCCCGCTAGCCCCGTACTAGCAGACCAACGGTCGCCTAATGCTAGCCCGCTAGCCCCGTACTAGCAGACCAACGGTCTCCGTCTCCTGTGCTGAGGAATGTCTTGGATCCACTGCGGGGTGATTTCAATCCAGCAGGAAAACTACGATGCTTGGTCTTCGGCCGCTATCATAGAATTATCACAATCCCTCAACGTTTGGTTATTCCAGCCAACCACCCAGTGATGTATGAAATGTTATAGAAAAACATGCGTCAGGAATGTCTATCAGTTGACAATCCGCATCTTCCGACTCCATTTATTAAAAACCAAATGCCACTTTGCTCTCTCGGCGAGGGAGACAATCCTCAAACGTGGACGAGAGAGCAGGCTTGGCTCGGGTTTGATGGCCGTATGCTTTAGCTAGCACATGAATGAAAAACGCGCCCTCCCGGAGTCAGCCACACGATGTTTGATCCAAAATATCCGCCAGGACGAAAATCAATTCAACAACTGCAGCCCCGGTGTCTTCACCCGCCGCTCATACAGGCAAAAACGGGATTATTTCAATATATTGAATGTTCGTTCAGATTCAGACCCTTGTAGTATATCTGCTTTTAGTAATCCATTTTAAACCGTTTTCTTATCTCTAACAACGTCAGTCAGCGTCTACACATCACGGTGTAATCCTCTCAGTGGGATGGATTCAGCGCCGTAAACAAGGCTGTAGGTGTCTTTCAACCGCACACCGTAGGCTGCTACATTCAGCTAGGCTGGAAGGAAAACCTGGAGAGATCTTTAACCACACACCGTAGGCTGCTACATTCAGCTAGGCTGGAAGGAAAACCTGGAGAGAACTTCAACCGCACACCGTAGTCTGCTACATTCAGCTAGGCTGGAAGGAAAACCTGGAGAGAACTTCAACCGCACACCGTAGGCTGCTACATTCAGCTAGGCTGGAAGGAAAACCTGGAGAGAACTTCAACCGCACACCGTAGGCTGCTACATTCAGCTAGGCTGGAAGGAAAACCTGGAGAGAACTTTAACCACACACCGTAGGCTGCTACATTCAGCTAGGCTGGAAGGAAAACCTGGAGAGAACTTTAACCACACACCGTAGGCTGCTACATTCAGCTAGGCTGGAAGGAAAACCTGGAGAGAACTTTAACCGCACACCGTAGGCTGCTACATTCAGCTAGGCTGGAAGGAAAACCTGGAGAGAACTTCAACCACACACCGTAGGCTGCTACATTCAGCTAGGCTGGAAGGAAAACCTGGAGAGAACTTTAACCGCACACCGTAGGCTGCTACATTCAGCTAGGCTGGAAGGAAAACCTGGAGAGAACTCCAACCACACACCGTAGGCTGCTACATTCAGCTAGGCTGGAAGGAAAACCTGGAGAGAACTTTAACCGCACACTGTAGGCTGCTACATTCAGCTAGGCTGGAAGGAAAACCTGGAGAGAACTTCAACCACACACCGTAGGCTGCTACATTCAGCTAGGCTGGAAGGAAAACCTGGAGAGAACTTCAACCACACACCGTAGGCTGCTACATTCAGCTAGGCTGGAAGGAAAACCTGGAGAGAACTTTAACCGCACACTGTAGGCTGCTACATTCAGCTAGGCTGGAAGGAAAACCTGGAGAGATCTTTAACCACACACCGTAGGCTGCTACATTCAGCTAGGCTGGAAGGAAAACCTGGAGAGAACTTTAACCGCACACTGTAGGCTGCTACATTCAGCTAGGCTGGAAGGAAAACCTGGAGAGATCTTTAACCACACACCGTAGGCTGCTACATTCAGCTAGGCTGGAAGGAAAACCTGGAGAGAACTTTAACCGCACACCGTAGGCTGCTACATTCAGCTAGGCTGGAAGGAAAACCTGGAGAGAACTTTAACCACACACCGTAGGCTGCTACATTCAGCTAGGCTGGAAGGAAAACCTGGAGAGAACTTCAACCACACACTGTAGGCTGCTACATTCAGCTAGGCTGGAAGGAAAACCTGGAGAGAACTTCAACCGCACACCGTAGGCTGCTACATTCAGCTAGGCTGCTACATTCAGCTAGGCTGGAAGGAAAACCTGGAGAGAACTTTAACCGCACACCGTAGGCTGCTACATTCAGCTAGGCTGGAAGGAAAACCTGGAGAGAACTTTAACCGCACACCGTAGGCTGCTACATTCAGCTAGGCTGGAAGGAAAACCTGGAGAGAACTTTAACCACACACCGTAGGCTGCTACATTCAGCTAGGCTGGAAGGAAAACCTGGAGAGAACTTTAACCGCACACCGTAGGCTGCTACATTCAGCTAGGCTGGAAGGAAAACCTGGAGAGATCTTTAACCGCACACCGTAGGCTGCTACATTCAGCTAGGCTGGAAGGAAAACCTGGAGAGAACTTTAACCGCACACCATAGGCTGCTACATTCAGCTAGGCTGCTACATTCAGCTAGGCTGGAAGGAAAACCTGGAGAGAACTTTCAACCACACACTGTAGGCTGCTACATTCAGCTAGGCTGGAAGGAAAACCTGGAGAGAACTTCAACCGCACACCGTAGGCTGCTACATTCAGCTAGGCTGCTACATTCAGCTAGGCTGGAAGGAAAACCTGGAGAGAACTTTAACCGCACACCGTAGGCTGCTACATTCAGCTAGGCTGGAAGGAAAACCTGGAGAGAACTTTCACCGCACACCGTAGGCTGCTACATTCAGCTAGGCTGGAAGGAAAACCTGGAGAGAACTTTAACCACACACCGTAGGCTGCTACATTCAGCTAGGCTGGAAGGAAAACCTGGAGAGAACTTTAACCGCACACCGTAGGCTGCTACATTCAGCTAGGCTGGAAGGAAAACCTGGAGAGATCTTTAACCGCACACCGTAGGCTGCTACATTCAGCTAGGCTGGAAGGAAAACCTGGAGAGAACTTTAACCGCACACCGTAGGCTGCTACATTCAGCTAGGCTGCTACATTCAGCTAGGCTGGAAGGAAAACCTGGAGAGAACTTTAACCGCACACCATAGGCTGCTACATTCAGCTAGGCTGCTACATTCAGCTAGGCTGGAAGGAAAACCTGGAGAGAACTTCAACCGCACACCGTAGGCTGCTACATTCAGCTAGGCTGCTACATTCAGCTAGGCTGGAAGGAAAACCTGGAGAGAACTTCAACCGCACACCGTAGGCTGCTACATTCAGCTAGGCTGGAAGGAAAACCTGGAGAGAACTTCAACCGCACACCGTAGGCTGCTACATTCAGCTAGGCTGGAAGGAAAACCTGGAGAGAACTTTAACCACACACCGTAGGCTGCTACATTCAGCTAGGCTGGAAGGAAAACCTGGAGAGAACTTCAACCACACACCGTAGGCTGCTACATTCAGCTAGGCTGGAAGGAAAACCTGGAGAGAACTTTAACCGCACACTGTAGGCTGCTACATTCAGCTAGGCTGGAAGGAAAACCTGGAGAGAACTTTAACCACACACCGTAGGCTGCTACATTCAGCTAGGCTGGAAGGAAAACCTGGAGAGAACTTCAACCACACACTGTAGGCTGCTACATTCAGCTAGGCTGGAAGGAAAACCTGGAGAGAACTTCAACCGCACACCGTAGGCTGCTACATTCAGCTAGGCTGCTACATTCAGCTAGGCTGGAAGGAAAACCTGGAGAGAACTTTAACCGCACACCGTAGGCTGCTACATTCAGCTAGGCTGGAAGGAAAACCTGGAGAGAACTTTAACCGCACACCGTAGGCTGCTACATTCAGCTAGGCTGGAAGGAAAACCTGGAGAGAACTTTAACCGCACACCGTAGGCTGCTACATTCAGCTAGGCTGGAAGGAAAACCTGGAGAGAACTTTAACCGCACACCGTAGGCTGCTACATTCAGCTAGGCTGCTACATTCAGCTAGGCTGGAAGGAAAACCTGGAGAGAACTTCAACCACACACTGTAGGCTGCTACATTCAGCTAGGCTGGAAGGAAAACCTGGAGAGAACTTCAACCGCACACCGTAGGCTGCTACATTCAGCTAGGCTGCTACATTCAGCTAGGCTGGAAGGAAAACCTGGAGAGAACTTTAACCGCACACCGTAGGCTGCTACATTCAGCTAGGCTGGAAGGAAAACCTGGAGAGAACTTTAACCGCACACCGTAGGCTGCTACATTCAGCTAGGCTGGAAGGAAAACCTGGAGAGAACTTTAACCGCACACCGTAGGCTGCTACATTCAGCTAGGCTGGAAGGAAAACCTGGAGAGAACTTTAACCGCACACCGTAGGCTGCTACATTCAGCTAGGCTGGAAGGAAAACCTGGAGAGATCTTTAACCGCACACCGTAGGCTGCTACATTCAGCTAGGCTGGAAGGAAAACCTGGAGAGAACTTTAACCGCACACCGTAGGCTGCTACATTCAGCTAGGCTGCTACATTCAGCTAGGCTGGAAGGAAAACCTGGAGAGAACTTTAACCGCACACCATAGGCTGCTACATTCAGCTAGGCTGCTACATTCAGCTAGGCTGGAAGGAAAACCTGGAGAGAACTTCAACCGCACACCGTAGGCTGCTACATTCAGCTAGGCTGGAAGGAAAACCTGGAGAGAACTTCAACCGCACACCGTAGGCTGCTACATTCAGCTAGGCTGCTACATTCAGCTAGGCTGGAAGGAAAACCTGGAGAGAACTTCAACCGCACACCGTAGGCTGCTACATTCAGCTAGGCTGGAAGGAAAACCTGGAGAGAACTTTAACCGCACACCGTAGGCTGCTACATTCAGCTAGGCTGGAAGGAAAACCTGGAGAGATCTTTAACCGCACACCGTAGGCTGCTACATTCAGCTAGGCTGGAAGGAAAACCTGGAGAGAACTTTAACCGCACACCGTAGGCTGCTACATTCAGCTAGGCTGCTACATTCAGCTAGGCTGGAAGGAAAACCTGGAGAGAACTTCAACCACACACTGTAGGCTGCTACATTCAGCTAGGCTGGAAGGAAAACCTGGAGAGAACTTCAACCGCACACCGTAGGCTGCTACATTCAGCTAGGCTGCTACATTCAGCTAGGCTGGAAGGAAAACCTGGAGAGAACTTTAACCGCACACCGTAGGCTGCTACATTCAGCTAGGCTGGAAGGAAAACCTGGAGAGAACTTTAACCGCACACCGTAGGCTGCTACATTCAGCTAGGCTGGAAGGAAAACCTGGAGAGAACTTTAACCACACACCGTAGGCTGCTACATTCAGCTAGGCTGGAAGGAAAACCTGGAGAGAACTTTAACCGCACACCGTAGGCTGCTACATTCAGCTAGGCTGGAAGGAAAACCTGGAGAGATCTTTAACCGCACACCGTAGGCTGCTACATTCAGCTAGGCTGCTACATTCAGCTAGGCTGGAAGGAAAACCTGGAGAGAACTTTAACCGCACACCATAGGCTGCTACATTCAGCTAGGCTGCTACATTCAGCTAGGCTGGAAGGAAAACCTGGAGAGAACTTCAACCGCACACCGTAGGCTGCTACATTCAGCTAGGCTGCTACATTCAGCTAGGCTGGAAGGAAAACCTGGAGAGAACTTCAACCGCACACCGTAGGCTGCTACATTCAGCTAGGCTGGAAGGAAAACCTGGAGAGAACTTCAACCGCACACCGTAGGCTGCTACATTCAGCTAGGCTGGAAGGAAAACCTGGAGAGAACTTTAACCTCACACCGTAGGCTGCTACATTCAGCTAGGCTGGAAGGAAAACCTGGAGAGAACTTCAACCACACACCGTAGGCTGCTACATTCAGCTAGGCTGGAAGGAAAACCTGGAGAGAACTTTAACCGCACACCGTAGGCTGCTACATTCAGCTAGGCTGGAAGGAAAACCTGGAGAGAACTTTAACCACACACCGTAGGCTGCTACATTCAGCTAGGCTGGAAGGAAAACCTGGAGAGAACTTCAACCACACACTGTAGGCTGCTACATTCAGCTAGGCTGGAAGGAAAACCTGGAGAGAACTTCAACCGCACACCGTAGGCTGCTACATTCAGCTAGGCTGCTACATTCAGCTAGGCTGGAAGGAAAACCTGGAGAGAACTTTAACCGCACACCGTAGGCTGCTACATTCAGCTAGGCTGGAAGGAAAACCTGGAGAGAACTTTAACCGCACACCGTAGGCTGCTACATTCAGCTAGGCTGGAAGGAAAACCTGGAGAGAACTTTAACCGCACACCGTAGGCTGCTACATTCAGCTAGGCTGGAAGGAAAACCTGGAGAGAACTTTAACCGCACACCGTAGGCTGCTACATTCAGCTAGGCTGCTACATTCAGCTAGGCTGGAAGGAAAACCTGGAGAGAACTTCAACCACACACTGTAGGCTGCTACATTCAGCTAGGCTGGAAGGAAAACCTGGAGAGAACTTCAACCGCACACCGTAGGCTGCTACATTCAGCTAGGCTGCTACATTCAGCTAGGCTGGAAGGAAAACCTGGAGAGAACTTTAACCGCACACCGTAGGCTGCTACATTCAGCTAGGCTGGAAGGAAAACCTGGAGAGAACTTTAACCGCACACCGTAGGCTGCTACATTCAGCTAGGCTGGAAGGAAAACCTGGAGAGAACTTTAACCGCACACCGTAGGCTGCTACATTCAGCTAGGCTGGAAGGAAAACCTGGAGAGAACTTTAACCGCACACCGTAGGCTGCTACATTCAGCTAGGCTGGAAGGAAAACCTGGAGAGAACTTTAACCACACACCGTAGGCTGCTACATTCAGCTAGGCTGGAAGGAAAACCTGGAGAGAACTTCAACCACACACCGTAGGCTGCTACATTCAGCTAGGCTGGAAGGAAAACCTGGAGAGAACTTTAACCGCACACTGTAGGCTGCTACATTCAGCTAGGCTGGAAGGAAAACCTGGAGAGATCTTTAACCACACACCGTAGGCTGCTACATTCAGCTAGGCTGGAAGGAAAACCTGGAGAGAACTTTAACCGCACACTGTAGGCTGCTACATTCAGCTAGGCTGGAAGGAAAACCTGGAGAGATCTTTAACCACACACCGTAGGCTGCTACATTCAGCTAGGCTGGAAGGAAAACCTGGAGAGAACTTTAACCGCACACCGTAGGCTGCTACATTCAGCTAGGCTGGAAGGAAAACCTGGAGAGAACTTTAACCACACACCGTAGGCTGCTACATTCAGCTAGGCTGGAAGGAAAACCTGGAGAGAACTTCAACCACACACTGTAGGCTGCTACATTCAGCTAGGCTGGAAGGAAAACCTGGAGAGAACTTCAACCGCACACCGTAGGCTGCTACATTCAGCTAGGCTGCTACATTCAGCTAGGCTGGAAGGAAAACCTGGAGAGAACTTTAACCGCACACCGTAGGCTGCTACATTCAGCTAGGCTGGAAGGAAAACCTGGAGAGAACTTTAACCGCACACCGTAGGCTGCTACATTCAGCTAGGCTGGAAGGAAAACCTGGAGAGAACTTTAACCACACACCGTAGGCTGCTACATTCAGCTAGGCTGGAAGGAAAACCTGGAGAGAACTTTAACCGCACACCGTAGGCTGCTACATTCAGCTAGGCTGGAAGGAAAACCTGGAGAGATCTTTAACCGCACACCGTAGGCTGCTACATTCAGCTAGGCTGGAAGGAAAACCTGGAGAGAACTTTAACCGCACACCATAGGCTGCTACATTCAGCTAGGCTGCTACATTCAGCTAGGCTGGAAGGAAAACCTGGAGAGAACTTTCAACCACACACTGTAGGCTGCTACATTCAGCTAGGCTGGAAGGAAAACCTGGAGAGAACTTCAACCGCACACCGTAGGCTGCTACATTCAGCTAGGCTGCTACATTCAGCTAGGCTGGAAGGAAAACCTGGAGAGAACTTTAACCGCACACCGTAGGCTGCTACATTCAGCTAGGCTGGAAGGAAAACCTGGAGAGAACTTTAACCGCACACCGTAGGCTGCTACATTCAGCTAGGCTGGAAGGAAAACCTGGAGAGAACTTTAACCACACACCGTAGGCTGCTACATTCAGCTAGGCTGGAAGGAAAACCTGGAGAGAACTTTAACCGCACACCGTAGGCTGCTACATTCAGCTAGGCTGGAAGGAAAACCTGGAGAGATCTTTAACCGCACACCGTAGGCTGCTACATTCAGCTAGGCTGGAAGGAAAACCTGGAGAGAACTTTAACCGCACACCGTAGGCTGCTACATTCAGCTAGGCTGCTACATTCAGCTAGGCTGGAAGGAAAACCTGGAGAGAACTTTAACCGCACACCATAGGCTGCTACATTCAGCTAGGCTGCTACATTCAGCTAGGCTGGAAGGAAAACCTGGAGAGAACTTCAACCGCACACCGTAGGCTGCTACATTCAGCTAGGCTGCTACATTCAGCTAGGCTGGAAGGAAAACCTGGAGAGAACTTCAACCGCACACCGTAGGCTGCTACATTCAGCTAGGCTGGAAGGAAAACCTGGAGAGAACTTAACCACACCGTAGGCTGCTACATTCAGCTAGGCTGGAAGGAAAACCTGGAGAGAACTTCAACCGCACACCGTAGGCTGCTACATTCAGCTAGGCTGGAAGGAAAACCTGGAGAGAACTTCAACCGCACACCGTAGGCTGCTACATTCAGCTAGGCTGGAAGGAAAACCTGGAGAGAACTTTAACCACACACCGTAGGCTGCTACATTCAGCTAGGCTGGAAGGAAAACCTGGAGAGAACTTCAACCACACACCGTAGGCTGCTACATTCAGCTAGGCTGGAAGGAAAACCTGGAGAGAACTTTAACCGCACACTGTAGGCTGCTACATTCAGCTAGGCTGGAAGGAAAACCTGGAGAGAACTTTAACCACACACCGTAGGCTGCTACATTCAGCTAGGCTGGAAGGAAAACCTGGAGAGAACTTCAACCACACACTGTAGGCTGCTACATTCAGCTAGGCTGGAAGGAAAACCTGGAGAGAACTTCAACCGCACACCGTAGGCTGCTACATTCAGCTAGGCTGCTACATTCAGCTAGGCTGGAAGGAAAACCTGGAGAGAACTTTAACCGCACACCGTAGGCTGCTACATTCAGCTAGGCTGGAAGGAAAACCTGGAGAGAACTTTAACCGCACACCGTAGGCTGCTACATTCAGCTAGGCTGGAAGGAAAACCTGGAGAGAACTTTAACCGCACACCGTAGGCTGCTACATTCAGCTAGGCTGGAAGGAAAACCTGGAGAGAACTTTAACCGCACACCGTAGGCTGCTACATTCAGCTAGGCTGCTACATTCAGCTAGGCTGGAAGGAAAACCTGGAGAGAACTTCAACCACACACTGTAGGCTGCTACATTCAGCTAGGCTGGAAGGAAAACCTGGAGAGAACTTCAACCGCACACCGTAGGCTGCTACATTCAGCTAGGCTGCTACATTCAGCTAGGCTGGAAGGAAAACCTGGAGAGAACTTTAACCGCACACCGTAGGCTGCTGCATTCAGCTAGGCTGGAAGGAAAACCTGGAGAGAACTTTAACCGCACACCGTAGGCTGCTACATTCAGCTAGGCTGGAAGGAAAACCTGGAGAGAACTTTAACCGCACACCGTAGGCTGCTACATTCAGCTAGGCTGGAAGGAAAACCTGGAGAGAACTTTAACCGCACACCGTAGGCTGCTACATTCAGCTAGGCTGGAAGGAAAACCTGGAGAGATCTTTAACCGCACACCGTAGGCTGCTACATTCAGCTAGGCTGGAAGGAAAACCTGGAGAGAACTTTAACCGCACACCGTAGGCTGCTAGCATTCAGCTAGGCTGGAAGGAAAACCTGGAGAGAACTTTAACCGCACACCATAGGCTGCTACATTCAGCTAGGCTGCTACATTCAGCTAGGCTGGAAGGAAAACCTGGAGAGAACTTCAACCGCACACCGTAGGCTGCTACATTCAGCTAGGCTGCTACATTCAGCTAGGCTGGAAGGAAAACCTGGAGAGAACTTCAACCGCACACCGTAGGCTGCTACATTCAGCTAGGCTGGAAGGAAAACCTGGAGAGAACTTTAACCGCACACCGTAGGCTGCTACATTCAGCTAGGCTGGAAGGAAAACCTGGAGAGATCTTTAACCGCACACCGTAGGCTGCTACATTCAGCTAGGCTGGAAGGAAAACCTGGAGAGAACTTTAACCGCACACCAAGGCTGCTACATTCAGCTAGGCTGCTACATTCAGCTAGGCTGGAAGGAAAACCTGGAGAGAACTTCAACCACACACCGTAGGCTGCTACATTCAGCTAGGCTGGAAGGAAAACCTGGAGAGAACTTCAACCGCACACCGTAGGCTGCTACATTCAGCTAGGCTGCTACATTCAGCTAGGCTGGAAGGAAAACCTGGAGAGAACTTTAACCGCACACCGTAGGCTGCTACATTCAGCTAGGCTGGAAGGAAAACCTGGAGAGAACTTTAACCGCACACCGTAGGCTGCTACATTCAGCTAGGCTGGAAGGAAAACCTGGAGAGAACTTTAACCACACACCGTAGGCTGCTACATTCAGCTAGGCTGGAAGGAAAACCTGGAGAGAACTTTAACCGCACACCGTAGGCTGCTACATTCAGCTAGGCTGGAAGGAAAACCTGGAGAGATCTTTAACCGCACACCGTAGGCTGCTACATTCAGCTAGGCTGGAAGGAAAACCTGGAGAGAACTTTAACCGCACACCGTAGGCTGCTACATTCAGCTAGGCTGGAAGGAAAACCTGGAGAGAACTTCAACCGCACACCGTAGGCTGCTACATTCAGCTAGGCTGCTACATTCAGCTAGGCTGGAAGGAAAACCTGGAGAGAACTTCAACCGCACACCGTAGGCTGCTACATTCAGCTAGGCTGCTACATTCAGCTAGGCTGGAAGGAAAACCTGGAGAGAACTTCAACCGCACACCGTAGGCTGCTACATTCAGCTAGGCTGGAAGGAAAACCTGGAGAGAACTTCAACCGCACACCGTAGGCTGCTACATTCAGCTAGGCTGGAAGGAAAACCTGGAGAGAACTTTAACCGCACACCGTAGGCTGCTACATTCAGCTAGGCTGGAAGGAAAACCTGGAGAGAACTTTAACCACACACCGTAGGCTGCTACATTCAGCTAGGCTGGAAGGAAAACCTGGAGAGAACTTTAACCGCACACCGTAGGCTGCTACATTCAGCTAGGCTGGAAGGAAAACCTGGAGAGAACTTTAACCACACACCGTAGGCTGCTACATTCAGCTAGGCTGGAAGGAAAACCTGGAGAGAACTTCAACCACACACTGTAGGCTGCTACATTCAGCTAGGCTGGAAGGAAAACCTGGAGAGAACTTCAACCGCACACCGT
Source organism: Coregonus clupeaformis (assembly GCF_020615455.1). Classification (NCBI taxonomy): domain Eukaryota; kingdom Metazoa; phylum Chordata; class Actinopteri; order Salmoniformes; family Salmonidae; genus Coregonus; species Coregonus clupeaformis. Next base: position 525,087 of record NW_025533505.1, on the reverse strand, counting down.
AGGCTGCTGCATTCAGCTAGGCTGCTACATTCAGCTAGGCTGGAAGGAAAACCTGGAGAGAACTTTAACCGCACACCGTAGGCTGCTACATTCAGCTAGGCTGGAAGGAAAACCTGGAGAGAACTTTAACCGCACACCGTAGGCTGCTACATTCAGCTAGGCTGGAAGGAAAACCTGGAGAGAACTTTAACCGCACACCGTAGGCTGCTACATTCAGCTAGGCTGGAAGGAAAACCTGGAGAGATCTTTAACCGCACACCGTAGGCTGCTACATTCAGCTAGGCTGCTACATTCAGCTAGGCTGGAAGGAAAACCTGGAGAGAACTTTAACCGCACACCATAGGCTGCTACATTCAGCTAGGCTGCTACATTCAGCTAGGCTGGAAGGAAAACCTGGAGAGAACTTCAACCGCACACCGTAGGCTGCTACATTCAGCTAGGCTGCTACATTCAGCTAGGCTGGAAGGAAAACCTGGAGAGAACTTCAACCGCACACCGTAGGCTGCTACATTCAGCTAGGCTGGAAGGAAAACCTGGAGAGAACTTCAACCGCACACCGTAGGCTGCTACATTCAGCTAGGCTGGAAGGAAAACCTGGAGAGAACTTTAACCTCACACCGTAGGCTGCTACATTCAGCTAGGCTGGAAGGAAAACCTGGAGAGAACTTCAACCACACACCGTAGGCTGCTACATTCAGCTAGGCTGGAAGGAAAACCTGGAGAGAACTTTAACCGCACACTGTAGGCTGCTACATTCAGCTAGGCTGGAAGGAAAACCTGGAGAGAACTTTAACCACACACCGTAGGCTGCTACATTCAGCTAGGCTGGAAGGAAAACCTGGAGAGAACTTCAACCACACACTGTAGGCTGCTACATTCAGCTAGGCTGGAAGGAAAACCTGGAGAGAACTTCAACCGCACACCGTAGGCTGCTACATTCAGCTAGGCTGCTACATTCAGCTAGGCTGGAAGGAAAACCTGGAGAGAACTTTAACCGCACACCGTAGGCTGCTACATTCAGCTAGGCTGGAAGGAAAACCTGGAGAGAACTTTAACCGCACACCGTAGGCTGCTACATTCAGCTAGGCTGGAAGGAAAACCTGGAGAGAACTTTAACCGCACACCGTAGGCTGCTACATTCAGCTAGGCTGGAAGGAAAACCTGGAGAGAACTTTAACCGCACACCGTAGGCTGCTACATTCAGCTAGGCTGCTACATTCAGCTAGGCTGGAAGGAAAACCTGGAGAGAACTTCAACCACACACTGTAGGCTGCTACATTCAGCTAGGCTGGAAGGAAAACCTGGAGAGAACTTCAACCGCACACCGTAGGCTGCTACATTCAGCTAGGCTGCTACATTCAGCTAGGCTGGAAGGAAAACCTGGAGAGAACTTTAACCGCACACCGTAGGCTGCTACATTCAGCTAGGCTGGAAGGAAAACCTGGAGAGAACTTTAACCGCACACCGTAGGCTGCTACATTCAGCTAGGCTGGAAGGAAAACCTGGAGAGAACTTTAACCGCACACCGTAGGCTGCTACATTCAGCTAGGCTGGAAGGAAAACCTGGAGAGAACTTTAACCGCACACCGTAGGCTGCTACATTCAGCTAGGCTGGAAGGAAAACCTGGAGAGAACTTTAACCACACACCGTAGGCTGCTACATTCAGCTAGGCTGGAAGGAAAACCTGGAGAGAACTTCAACCACACACCGTAGGCTGCTACATTCAGCTAGGCTGGAAGGAAAACCTGGAGAGAACTTTAACCGCACACTGTAGGCTGCTACATTCAGCTAGGCTGGAAGGAAAACCTGGAGAGATCTTTAACCACACACCGTAGGCTGCTACATTCAGCTAGGCTGGAAGGAAAACCTGGAGAGAACTTTAACCGCACACTGTAGGCTGCTACATTCAGCTAGGCTGGAAGGAAAACCTGGAGAGATCTTTAACCACACACCGTAGGCTGCTACATTCAGCTAGGCTGGAAGGAAAACCTGGAGAGAACTTTAACCGCACACCGTAGGCTGCTACATTCAGCTAGGCTGGAAGGAAAACCTGGAGAGAACTTTAACCACACACCGTAGGCTGCTACATTCAGCTAGGCTGGAAGGAAAACCTGGAGAGAACTTCAACCACACACTGTAGGCTGCTACATTCAGCTAGGCTGGAAGGAAAACCTGGAGAGAACTTCAACCGCACACCGTAGGCTGCTACATTCAGCTAGGCTGCTACATTCAGCTAGGCTGGAAGGAAAACCTGGAGAGAACTTTAACCGCACACCGTAGGCTGCTACATTCAGCTAGGCTGGAAGGAAAACCTGGAGAGAACTTTAACCGCACACCGTAGGCTGCTACATTCAGCTAGGCTGGAAGGAAAACCTGGAGAGAACTTTAACCACACACCGTAGGCTGCTACATTCAGCTAGGCTGGAAGGAAAACCTGGAGAGAACTTTAACCGCACACCGTAGGCTGCTACATTCAGCTAGGCTGGAAGGAAAACCTGGAGAGATCTTTAACCGCACACCGTAGGCTGCTACATTCAGCTAGGCTGGAAGGAAAACCTGGAGAGAACTTTAACCGCACACCATAGGCTGCTACATTCAGCTAGGCTGCTACATTCAGCTAGGCTGGAAGGAAAACCTGGAGAGAACTTTCAACCACACACTGTAGGCTGCTACATTCAGCTAGGCTGGAAGGAAAACCTGGAGAGAACTTCAACCGCACACCGTAGGCTGCTACATTCAGCTAGGCTGCTACATTCAGCTAGGCTGGAAGGAAAACCTGGAGAGAACTTTAACCGCACACCGTAGGCTGCTACATTCAGCTAGGCTGGAAGGAAAACCTGGAGAGAACTTTAACCGCACACCGTAGGCTGCTACATTCAGCTAGGCTGGAAGGAAAACCTGGAGAGAACTTTAACCACACACCGTAGGCTGCTACATTCAGCTAGGCTGGAAGGAAAACCTGGAGAGAACTTTAACCGCACACCGTAGGCTGCTACATTCAGCTAGGCTGGAAGGAAAACCTGGAGAGATCTTTAACCGCACACCGTAGGCTGCTACATTCAGCTAGGCTGGAAGGAAAACCTGGAGAGAACTTTAACCGCACACCGTAGGCTGCTACATTCAGCTAGGCTGCTACATTCAGCTAGGCTGGAAGGAAAACCTGGAGAGAACTTTAACCGCACACCATAGGCTGCTACATTCAGCTAGGCTGCTACATTCAGCTAGGCTGGAAGGAAAACCTGGAGAGAACTTCAACCGCACACCGTAGGCTGCTACATTCAGCTAGGCTGCTACATTCAGCTAGGCTGGAAGGAAAACCTGGAGAGAACTTCAACCGCACACCGTAGGCTGCCACATTCAGCTAGGCTGGAAGGAAAACCTGGAGAGAACTTCAACCGCACACCGTAGGCTGCTACATTCAGCTAGGCTGGAAGGAAAACCTGGAGAGAACTTTAACCACACACCGTAGGCTGCTACATTCAGCTAGGCTGGAAGGAAAACCTGGAGAGAACTTCAACCACACACCGTAGGCTGCTACATTCAGCTAGGCTGGAAGGAAAACCTGGAGAGAACTTTAACCGCACACTGTAGGCTGCTACATTCAGCTAGGCTGGAAGGAAAACCTGGAGAGAACTTTAACCACACACCGTAGGCTGCTACATTCAGCTAGGCTGGAAGGAAAACCTGGAGAGAACTTCAACCACACACTGTAGGCTGCTACATTCAGCTAGGCTGGAAGGAAAACCTGGAGAGAACTTCAACCGCACACCGTAGGCTGCTACATTCAGCTAGGCTGCTACATTCAGCTAGGCTGGAAGGAAAACCTGGAGAGAACTTTAACCGCACACCGTAGGCTGCTACATTCAGCTAGGCTGGAAGGAAAACCTGGAGAGAACTTTAACCGCACACCGTAGGCTGCTACATTCAGCTAGGCTGGAAGGAAAACCTGGAGAGAACTTTAACCGCACACCGTAGGCTGCTACATTCAGCTAGGCTGGAAGGAAAACCTGGAGAGAACTTTAACCGCACACCGTAGGCTGCTACATTCAGCTAGGCTGCTACATTCAGCTAGGCTGGAAGGAAAACCTGGAGAGAACTTCAACCACACACTGTAGGCTGCTACATTCAGCTAGGCTGGAAGGAAAACCTGGAGAGAACTTCAACCGCACACCGTAGGCTGCTACATTCAGCTAGGCTGCTACATTCAGCTAGGCTGGAAGGAAAACCTGGAGAGAACTTTAACCGCACACCGTAGGCTGCTACATTCAGCTAGGCTGGAAGGAAAACCTGGAGAGAACTTTAACCGCACACCGTAGGCTGCTACATTCAGCTAGGCTGGAAGGAAAACCTGGAGAGAACTTTAACCGCACACCGTAGGCTGCTACATTCAGCTAGGCTGGAAGGAAAACCTGGAGAGAACTTTAACCGCACACCGTAGGCTGCTACATTCAGCTAGGCTGGAAGGAAAACCTGGAGAGATCTTTAACCGCACACCGTAGGCTGCTACATTCAGCTAGGCTGGAAGGAAAACCTGGAGAGAACTTTAACCGCACACCGTAGGCTGCTACATTCAGCTAGGCTGCTACATTCAGCTAGGCTGGAAGGAAAACCTGGAGAGAACTTTAACCGCACACCATAGGCTGCTACATTCAGCTAGGCTGCTACATTCAGCTAGGCTGGAAGGAAAACCTGGAGAGAACTTCAACCGCACACCGTAGGCTGCTACATTCAGCTAGGCTGCTACATTCAGCTAGGCTGGAAGGAAAACCTGGAGAGAACTTCAACCGCACACCGTAGGCTGCTACATTCAGCTAGGCTGGAAGGAAAACCTGGAGAGAACTTTAACCGCACACCGTAGGCTGCTACATTCAGCTAGGCTGGAAGGAAAACCTGGAGAGATCTTTAACCGCACACCGTAGGCTGCTACATTCAGCTAGGCTGGAAGGAAAACCTGGAGAGAACTTTAACCGCACACCGTAGGCTGCTACATTCAGCTAGGCTGCTACATTCAGCTAGGCTGGAAGGAAAACCTGGAGAGAACTTCAACCACACACTGTAGGCTGCTACATTCAGCTAGGCTGGAAGGAAAACCTGGAGAGAACTTCAACCGCACACCGTAGGCTGCTACATTCAGCTAGGCTGCTACATTCAGCTAGGCTGGAAGGAAAACCTGGAGAGAACTTTAACCGCACACCGTAGGCTGCTACATTCAGCTAGGCTGGAAGGAAAACCTGGAGAGAACTTTAACCGCACACCGTAGGCTGCTACATTCAGCTAGGCTGGAAGGAAAACCTGGAGAGAACTTTAACCACACACCGTAGGCTGCTACATTCAGCTAGGCTGGAAGGAAAACCTGGAGAGAACTTTAACCGCACACCGTAGGCTGCTACATTCAGCTAGGCTGCTACATTCAGCTAGGCTGGAAGGAAAACCTGGAGAGAACTTTAACCGCACACCGTAGGCTGCTACATTCAGCTAGGCTGCTACATTCAGCTAGGCTGGAAGGAAAACCTGGAGAGAACTTCAACCGCACACCGTAGGCTGCTACATTCAGCTAGGCTGCTACATTCAGCTAGGCTGGAAGGAAAACCTGGAGAGAACTTCAACCGCACACCGTAGGCTGCTACATTCAGCTAGGCTGGAAGGAAAACCTGGAGAGAACTTCAACCGCACACCGTAGGCTGCTACATTCAGCTAGGCTGGAAGGAAAACCTGGAGAGAACTTTAACCGCACACCGTAGGCTGCTACATTCAGCTAGGCTGGAAGGAAAACCTGGAGAGAACTTCAACCACACACCGTAGGCTGCTACATTCAGCTAGGCTGGAAGGAAAACCTGGAGAGAACTTTAACCGCACACTGTAGGCTGCTACATTCAGCTAGGCTGGAAGGAAAACCTGGAGAGAACTTTAACCACACACCGTAGGCTGCTACATTCAGCTAGGCTGGAAGGAAAACCTGGAGAGAACTTCAACCACACACTGTAGGCTGCTACATTCAGCTAGGCTGGAAGGAAAACCTGGAGAGAACTTCAACCGCACACCGTAGGCTGCTACATTCAGCTAGGCTGCTACATTCAGCTAGGCTGGAAGGAAAACCTGGAGAGAACTTTAACCGCACACCGTAGGCTGCTACATTCAGCTAGGCTGGAAGGAAAACCTGGAGAGAACTTTAACCGCACACCGTAGGCTGCTGCATTCAGCTAGGCTGGAAGGAAAACCTGGAGAGAACTTTAACCGCACACCGTAGGCTGCTACATTCAGCTAGGCTGGAAGGAAAACCTGGAGAGATCTTTAACCGCACACCGTAGGCTGCTACATTCAGCTAGGCTGGAAGGAAAACCTGGAGAGAACTTTAACCGCACACCGTAGGCTGCTACATTCAGCTAGGCTGCTACATTCAGCTAGGCTGGAAGGAAAACCTGGAGAGAACTTCAACCACACACTGCCTAGGCTGCTACATTCAGCTAGGCTGGAAGGAAAACCTGGAGAGAACTTCAACCGCACACCGTAGGCTGCTCATTCAGCTAGGCTGCTACATTCAGCTAGGCTGGAAGGAAAACCTGGAGAGAACTTCAACCGCACACCGTAGGCTGCTACATTCAGCTAGGCTGGAAGGAAAACCTGGAGAGAACTTTAACCGCACACCGTAGGCTGCTACATTCAGCTAGGCTGGAAGGAAAACCTGGAGAGAACTTTAACCACACACCGTAGGCTGCTACATTCAGCTAGGCTGGAAGGAAAACCTGGAGAGAACTTTAACCGCACACCGTAGGCTGCTACATTCAGCTAGGCTGCTACATTCAGCTAGGCTGGAAGGAAAACCTGGAGAGAACTTTAACCGCACACCGTAGGCTGCTACATTCAGCTAGGCTGCTACATTCAGCTAGGCTGGAAGGAAAACCTGGAGAGAACTTCAACCGCACACCGTAGGCTGCTACATTCAGCTAGGCTGCTACATTCAGCTAGGCTGGAAGGAAAACCTGGAGAGAACTTCAACCGCACACCGTAGGCTGCTACATTCAGCTAGGCTGGAAGGAAAACCTGGAGAGAACTTCAACCGCACACCGTAGGCTGCTACATTCAGCTAGGCTGGAAGGAAAACCTGGAGAGAACTTTAACCGCACACCGTAGGCTGCTACATTCAGCTAGGCTGGAAGGAAAACCTGGAGAGATCTTTAACCGCACACCGTAGGCTGCTACATTCAGCTAGGCTGGAAGGAAAACCTGGAGAGAACTTTAACCGCACACCGTAGGCTGCTACATTCAGCTAGGCTGCTACATTCAGCTAGGCTGGAAGGAAAACCTGGAGAGAACTTCAACCACACACTGTAGGCTGCTACATTCAGCTAGGCTGGAAGGAAAACCTGGAGAGAACTTCAACCGCACACCGTAGGCTGCTACATTCAGCTAGGCTGCTACATTCAGCTAGGCTGGAAGGAAAACCTGGAGAGAACTTTAACCGCACACCGTAGGCTGCTACATTCAGCTAGGCTGGAAGGAAAACCTGGAGAGAACTTTAACCGCACACCGTAGGCTGCTACATTCAGCTAGGCTGGAAGGAAAACCTGGAGAGAACTTTAACCACACACCGTAGGCTGCTACATTCAGCTAGGCTGGAAGGAAAACCTGGAGAGAACTTTAACCGCACACCGTAGGCTGCTACATTCAGCTAGGCTGGAAGGAAAACCTGGAGAGATCTTTAACCGCACACCGTAGGCTGCTACATTCAGCTAGGCTGGAAGGAAAACCTGGAGAGAACTTTAACCGCACACCGTAGGCTGCTACATTCAGCTAGGCTGCTACATTCAGCTAGGCTGGAAGGAAAACCTGGAGAGAACTTTAACCGCACACCGTAGGCTGCTACATTCAGCTAGGCTGCTACATTCAGCTAGGCTGGAAGGAAAACCTGGAGAGAACTTCAACCGCACACCGTAGGCTGCTACATTCAGCTAGGCTGCTACATTCAGCTAGGCTGGAAGGAAAACCTGGAGAGAACTTCAACCGCACACCGTAGGCTGCTACATTCAGCTAGGCTGGAAGGAAAACCTGGAGAGAACTTCAACCGCACACCGTAGGCTGCTACATTCAGCTAGGCTGGAAGGAAAACCTGGAGAGAACTTTAACCACACACCGTAGGCTGCTACATTCAGCTAGGCTGGAAGGAAAACCTGGAGAGAACTTCAACCACACACCGTAGGCTGCTACATTCAGCTAGGCTGGAAGGAAAACCTGGAGAGAACTTTAACCGCACACTGTAGGCTGCTACATTCAGCTAGGCTGGAAGGAAAACCTGGAGAGAACTTTAACCACACACCGTAGGCTGCTACATTCAGCTAGGCTGGAAGGAAAACCTGGAGAGAACTTCAACCACACACTGTAGGCTGCTACATTCAGCTAGGCTGGAAGGAAAACCTGGAGAGAACTTCAACCGCACACCGTAGGCTGCTACATTCAGCTAGGCTGCTACATTCAGCTAGGCTGGAAGGAAAACCTGGAGAGAACTTTAACCGCACACCGTAGGCTGCTACATTCAGCTAGGCTGGAAGGAAAACCTGGAGAGAACTTTAACCGCACACCGTAGGCTGCTACATTCAGCTAGGCTGGAAGGAAAACCTGGAGAGAACTTTAACCGCACACCGTAGGCTGCTACATTCAGCTAGGCTGGAAGGAAAACCTGGAGAGAACTTTAACCGCACACCGTAGGCTGCTACATTCAGCTAGGCTGCTACATTCAGCTAGGCTGGAAGGAAAACCTGGAGAGAACTTCAACCACACACTGTAGGCTGCTACATTCAGCTAGGCTGGAAGGAAAACCTGGAGAGAACTTCAACCGCACACCGTAGGCTGCTACATTCAGCTAGGCTGCTACATTCAGCTAGGCTGGAAGGAAAACCTGGAGAGAACTTTAACCGCACACCGTAGGCTGCTACATTCAGCTAGGCTGGAAGGAAAACCTGGAGAGAACTTTAACCGCACACCGTAGGCTGCTACATTCAGCTAGGCTGGAAGGAAAACCTGGAGAGAACTTTAACCGCACACCGTAGGCTGCTACATTCAGCTAGGCTGGAAGGAAAACCTGGAGAGAACTTTAACCGCACACCGTAGGCTGCTACATTCAGCTAGGCTGGAAGGAAAACCTGGAGAGATCTTTAACCGCACACCGTAGGCTGCTACATTCAGCTAGGCTGGAAGGAAAACCTGGAGAGAACTTTAACCGCACACCGTAGGCTGCTACATTCAGCTAGGCTGCTACATTCAGCTAGGCTGGAAGGAAAACCTGGAGAGAACTTTAACCGCACACCATAGGCTGCTACATTCAGCTAGGCTGCTACATTCAGCTAGGCTGGAAGGAAAACCTGGAGAGAACTTCAACCGCACACCGTAGGCTGCTACATTCAGCTAGGCTGCTACATTCAGCTAGGCTGGAAGGAAAACCTGGAGAGAACTTCAACCGCACACCGTAGGCTGCTACATTCAGCTAGGCTGGAAGGAAAACCTGGAGAGAACTTCAACCGCACACCGTAGGCTGCTACATTCAGCTAGGCTGGAAGGAAAACCTGGAGAGAACTTTAACCGCACACCGTAGGCTGCTACATTCAGCTAGGCTGGAAGGAAAACCTGGAGAGAACTTTAACCGCACACCGTAGGCTGCTACATTCAGCTAGGCTGCTACATTCAGCTAGGCTGGAAGGAAAACCTGGAGAGAACTTCAACCGCACACCGTAGGCTGCTACATTCAGCTAGGCTGCTACATTCAGCTAGGCTGGAAGGAAAACCTGGAGAGAACTTCAACCGCACACGGTAGGCTGCTACATTCAGCTAGGCTGGAAGGAAAACCTGGAGAGAACTTCAACCACACACCGTAGGCTGCTACATTCAGCTAGGCTGGAAGGAAAACCTGGAGAGAACTTTAACCGCACACCGTAGGCTGCTACATTCAGCTAGGCTGGAAGGAAAACCTGGAGAGATCTTTAACCACACACCGTAGGCTGCTACATTCAGCTAGGCTGGAAGGAAAACCTGGAGAGAACTTCAACCACACACCGTAGTCTGCTACATTCAGCTAGGCTGGAAGGAAAACCTGGAGAGAACTTTAACCGCACACCGTAGGCTGCTACATTCAGCTAGGCTGGAAGGAAAACCTGGAGAGAACTTTAACCGCACACCGTAGGCTGCTACATTCAGCTAGGCTGGAAGGAAAACCTGGAGAGATCTTTAACCGCACACCGTAGGCTGCTACATTCAGCTAGGCTGGAAGGAAAACCTGGAGAGAACTTTAACCGCACACCGTAGGCTGCTACATTCAGCTAGGCTGCTACATTCAGCTAGGCTGGAAGGAAAACCTGGAGAGAACTTTAACCGCACACCATAGGCTGCTACATTCAGCTAGGCTGCTACATTCAGCTAGGCTGGAAGGAAAACCTGGAGAGAACTTCAACCGCACACCGTAGGCTGCTACATTCAGCTAGGCTGCTACATTCAGCTAGGCTGGAAGGAAAACCTGGAGAGAACTTCAACCGCACACCGTAGGCTGCTACATTCAGCTAGGCTGGAAGGAAAACCTGGAGAGAACTTCAACCGCACACCGTAGGCTGCTACATTCAGCTAGGCTGGAAGGAAAACCTGGAGAGAACTTTAACCGCACACCGTAGGCTGCTACATTCAGCTAGGCTGGAAGGAAAACCTGGAGAGAACTTTAACCGCACACCATAGGCTGCCTTCAGCTAGGCTGCTACATTCAGCTAGGCTGGAAGGAAAACCTGGAGAGAACTTCAACCGCACACCGTAGGCTGCTACATTCAGCTAGGCTGCTACATTCAGCTAGGCTGGAAGGAAAACCTGGAGAGAACTTCAACCACACACGGTAGGCTGCTGCATTCAGCTAGGCTGGAAGGAAAACCTGGAGAGAACTCCAACCACACACCGTAGTCTGCTACATTCAGCTAGGCTGGACGGAAAACCTGGAGAGAACTTTAACCGCACACCGTAGGCTGCTACATTCAGCTAGGCTGGAAGGAAAACCTGGAGAGAACTTTAACCGCACACCGTAGGCTGCTACATTCAGCTAGGCTGGAAGGAAAACCTGGAGAGAACTTCAACCGCACACCGTAGGCTGCTACATTCAGCTAGGCTGGAAGGAAAACCTGGAGAGAACTTTAACCGCACACCGTAGGCTGCTACATTCAGCTAGGCTGGAAGGAAAACCTGGAGAGAACTTTAACCGCACACCGTAGGCTGCTACATTCAGCTAGGCTGGAAGGAAAACCTGGAGAGATCTTTAACCGCACACCGTAGGCTGCTACATTCAGCTAGGCTGGAAGGAAAACCTGGAGAGAACTTTAACCGCACACCGTAGGCTGCTACATTCAGCTAGGCTGGAAGGAAAACCTGGAGAGAACTTCAACCGCACACCGTAGGCTGCTACATTCAGCTAGGCTGCTACATTCAGCTAGGCTGGAAGGAAAACCTGGAGAGAACTTCAACCGCACACCGTAGGCTGCTACATTCAGCTAGGCTGGAAGGAAAACCTGGAGAGAACTTCAACCGCACACCGTAGGCTGCTACATTCAGCTAGGCTGGAAGGAAAACCTGGAGAGAACTTTAACCGCACACCGTAGGCTGCTACATTCAGCTAGGCTGGAAGGAAACCCTGGAGAGAACTTTAACCGCACACCGTAGGCTGCTACATTCAGCTAGGCTGGAAGGAAAACCTGGAGAGAACTTTAACCGCACACCATAGGCTGCTACATTCAGCTAGGCTGCTACATTCAGCTAGGCTGGAAGGAAAACCTGGAGAGAACTTCAACCGCACACCGTAGGCTGCTACATTCAGCTAGGCTGCTACATTCAGCTAGGCTGGAAGGAAAACCTGGAGAGAACTTCAACCGCACACGGTAGGCTGCTACATTCAGCTAGGCTGGAAGGAAAACCTGGAGAGAACTCCAACCACACACCGTAGTCTGCTACATTCAGCTAGGCTGGAAGGAAAACCTGGAGAGAACTTTAACCGCACACCGTAGGCTGCTACATTCAGCTAGGCTGGAAGGAAAACCTGGAGAGATCTTTAACCGCACACCGTAGGCTGCTACATTCAGCTAGGCTGGAAGGAAAACCTGGAGAGAACTTTAACCGCACACCGTAGGCTGCTACATTCAGCTAGGCTGCTACATTCAGCTAGGCTGGAAGGAAAACCTGGAGAGAACTTTAACCGCACACCATAGGCTGCCTCAGCTAGGCTGCTACATTCAGCTAGGCTGGAAGGAAAACCTGGAGAGAACTTCAACCGCACACCGTAGGCTGCTACATTCAGCTAGGCTGCTACATTCAGCTAGGCTGGAAGGAAAACCTGGAGAGAACTTCAACCGCACACGGTAGGCTGCTACATTCAGCTAGGCTGGAAGGAAAACCTGGAGAGAACTCCAACCGCACACCGTAGGCTGCTACATTCAGCTAGGCTGGAAGGAAAACCTGGAGAGAACTTTAACCGCACACCGTAGGCTGCTACATTCAGCTAGGCTGGAAGGAAAACCTGGAGAGATCTTTAACCGCACACCGTAGGCTGCTACATTCAGCTAGGCTGGAAGGAAAACCTGGAGAGAACTCCAACCACACACCGTAGTCTGCTACATTCAGCTAGGCTGGAAGGAAAACCTGGAGAGAACTTTAACCGCACACCGTAGGCTGCTACATTCAGCTAGGCTGGAAGGAAAACCTGGAGAGAACTTTAACCGCACACCGTAGGCTGCTACATTCAGCTAGGCTGGAAGGAAAACCTGGAGAGAACTTTAACCGCACACCGTAGGCTGCTACATTCAGCTAGGCTGGAAGGAAAACCTGGAGAGAACTTCAACCGCACACCGTAGGCTGCTACATTCAGCTAGGCTGCTACATTCAGCTAGGCTGGAAGGAAAACCTGGAGAGAACTTTAACCGCACACCGTAGGCTGCCATTCAGCTAGGCTGCTACATTCAGCTAGGCTGGAAGGAAAACCTGGAGAGAACTTCAACCGCACACCGTAGGCTGCTCATTCAGCTGGCTGCACATTCAGCTAGGCTGGAAGGAAAACCTGGAGAGAACTTCAACCGCACACCGTAGGCTGCTACATTCAGCTAGGCTGGAAGGAAAACCTGGAGAGAACTTCAACCGCACACCGTAGGCTGCTACATTCAGCTAGGCTGGAAGGAAAACCTGGAGAGAACTTTAACCGCACACCGTAGGCTGCTACATTCAGCTAGGCTGGAAGGAAAACCTGGAGAGAACTTTAACCGCACACCGTAGGCTGCTACATTCAGCTAGGCTGCTACATTCAGCTAGGCTGGAAGGAAAACCTGGAGAGAACTTCAACCGCACACCGTAGGCTGCTACATCAGCTAGGCTGCCATTCAGCTAGGCTGGAAGGAAAACCTGGAGAGAACTTCAACCTCACACCGTAGGCTGCTACATTCAGCTAGGCTGGAAGGAAAACCTGGAGAGAACTTCAACCACACACCGTAGGCTGCTACATTCAGCTAGGCTGGAAGGAAAACCTGGAGAGAACTTTAACCGCACACCGTAGGCTGCTACATTCAGCTAGGCTGGAAGGAAAACCTGGAGAGATCTTTAACCGCACACCGTAGGCTGCTACATTCAGCTAGGCTGGAAGGAAAACCTGGAGAGAACTTTCAACCGCACACCGTAGGCTGCTACATTCAGCTAGGCTGGAAGGAAAACCTGGAGAGAACTTTAACCGCACACCGTAGGCTGCTACATTCAGCTAGGCTGGAAGGAAAACCTGGAGAGAACTTTAACCGCACACCGTAGGCTGCTACATTCAGCTAGGCTGGAAGGAAAACCTGGAGAGATCTTTAACCGCACACCGTAGGCTGCTACATTCAGCTAGGCTGGAAGGAAAACCTGGAGAGAACTTTAACCGCACACCGTAGGCTGCTACATTCAGCTAGGCTGGAAGGAAAACCTGGAGAGAACTTCAACCGCACACCGTAGGCTGCTACATTCAGCTAGGCTGCTACATTCAGCTAGGCTGGAAGGAAAACCTGGAGAGAACTTCAACCGCACACCGTAGGCTGCTACATTCAGCTAGGCTGGAAGGAAAACCTGGAGAGAACTTCAACCGCACACCGTAGGCTGCTACATTCAGCTAGGCTGGAAGGAAAACCTGGAGAGAACTTTAACCGCACACCGTAGGCTGCTACATTCAGCTAGGCTGGAAGGAAAACCTGGAGAGAACTTTAACCGCACACCGTAGGCTGCTACATTCAGCTAGGCTGGAAGGAAAACCTGGAGAGAACTTCAACCGCACACCGTAGGCTGCTACATTCAGCTAGGCTGCTACATTCAGCTAGGCTGGAAGGAAAACCTGGAGAGAACTTCAACCGCACACCGTAGGCTGCTACATTCAGCTAGGCTGCAACCCTACATTCAGCTAGGCTGGAAGGAAAACCTGGAGAGATCTTCAACCTCACACGGTAGGCTGCTACATTCAGCTAGGCTGGAAGGAAAACCTGGAGAGAACTCCAACCACACACCGTAGTCTGCTACATTCAGCTAGGCTGGAAGGAAAACCTGGAGAGAACTTTAACCGCACACCGTAGGCTGCTACATTCAGCTAGGCTGGAAGGAAAACCTGGAGAGAACTTTAACCGCACACCGTAGGCTGCTACATTCAGCTAGGCTGGAAGGAAAACCTGGAGAGATCTTTAACCGCACACCGTAGGCTGCTACATTCAGCTAGGCTGGAAGGAAAACCTGGAGAGAACTTTAACCGCACACCGTAGGCTGCTACATTCAGCTAGGCTGCTACATTCAGCTAGGCTGGAAGGAAAACCTGGAGAGAACTTTAACCGCACACCATAGGCTGCTACATTCAGCTAGGCTGCTACATTCAGCTAGGCTGGAAGGAAAACCTGGAGAGAACTTCAACCGCACACCGTAGGCTGCTACATTCAGCTAGGCTGCTACATTCAGCTAGGCTGGAAGGAAAACCTGGAGAGAACTTCAACCGCACACCGTAGGCTGCTACATTCAGCTAGGCTGGAAGGAAAACCTGGAGAGAACTTCAACCGCACACCGTAGGCTGCTACATTCAGCTAGGCTGGAAGGAAAACCTGGAGAGAACTTTAACCGCACACCGTAGGCTGCTACATTCAGCTAGGCTGGAAGGAAAACCTGGAGAGAACTTTAACCGCACACCATAGGCTGCTACATTCAGCTAGGCTGCTACATTCAGCTAGGCTGGAAGGAAAACCTGGAGAGAACTTCAACCGCACACCGTAGGCTGCTACATTCAGCTAGGCTGCTACATTCAGCTAGGCTGGAAGGAAAACCTGGAGAGAACTTCAACCTCACACGGTAGGCTGCTGCATTCAGCTAGGCTGGAAGGAAAACCTGGAGAGAACTCCAACCACACACCGTAGTCTGCTACATTCAGCTAGGCTGGACGGAAAACCTGGAGAGAACTTTAACCGCACACCGTAGGCTGCTACATTCAGCTAGGCTGGAAGGAAAACCTGGAGAGATCTTTAACCGCACACCGTAGGCTGCTACATTCAGCTAGGCTGGAAGGAAAACCTGGAGAGAACTCCAACCGCACACCGTAGTCTGCTACATTCAGCTAGGCTGGAAGGAAAACCTGGAGAGAACTTTAACCGCACACCGTAGGCTGCTACATTCAGCTAGGCTGGAAGGAAAACCTGGAGAGAACTTTAACCGCACACCGTAGGCTGCTACATTCAGCTAGGCTGGAAGGAAAACCTGGAGAGATCTTTAACCGCACACCGTAGGCTGCTACATTCAGCTAGGCTGGAAGGAAAACCTGGAGAGATCTTTAACCGCACACCGTAGGCTGCTACATTCAGCTAGGCTGGAAGGAAAACCTGGAGAGAACTTCAACCGCACACCGTAGGCTGCTACATTCAGCTAGGCTGCTACATTCAGCTAGGCTGGAAGGAAAACCTGGAGAGAACTTCAACCGCACACCGTAGGCTGCTACATTCAGCTAGGCTGGAAGGAAAACCTGGAGAGAACTTCAACCGCACACCGTAGGCTGCTACATTCAGCTAGGCTGGAAGGAAAACCTGGAGAGAACTTTAACCGCACACCGTAGGCTGCTACATTCAGCTAGGCTGGAAGGAAACCCTGGAGAGAACTTTAACCGCACACCGTAGGCTGCTACATTCAGCTAGGCTGGAAGGAAAACCTGGAGAGAACTTTAACCGCACACCATAGGCTGCTACATTCAGCTAGGCTGCTACATTCAGCTAGGCTGGAAGGAAAACCTGGAGAGAACTTCAACCGCACACCGTAGGCTGCTACATTCAGCTAGGCTGCTACATTCAGCTAGGCTGGAAGGAAAACCTGGAGAGAACTTCAACCTCACACGGTAGGCTGCTACATTCAGCTAGGCTGGAAGGAAAACCTGGAGAGAACTCCAACCACACACCGTAGTCTGCTACATTCAGCTAGGCTGGAAGGAAAACCTGGAGAGAACTTTAACCGCACACCGTAGGCTGCTACATTCAGCTAGGCTGGAAGGAAAACCTGGAGAGATCTTTAACCGCACACCGTAGGCTGCTACATTCAGCTAGGCTGGAAGGAAAACCTGGAGAGAACTTTAACCGCACACCGTAGGCTGCTACATTCAGCTAGGCTGCTACATTCAGCTAGGCTGGAAGGAAAACCTGGAGAGAACTTTAACCGCACACCATAGGCTGCTACATTCAGCTAGGCTGCTACATTCAGCTAGGCTGGAAGGAAAACCTGGAGAGAACTTCAACCGCACACCGTAGGCTGCTACATTCAGCTAGGCTGCTACATTCAGCTAGGCTGGAAGGAAAACCTGGAGAGAACTTCAACCGCACACCGTAGGCTGCTACATTCAGCTAGGCTGGAAGGAAAACCTGGAGAGAACTTCAACCGCACACCGTAGGCTGCTACATTCAGCTAGGCTGGAAGGAAAACCTGGAGAGAACTTTAACCGCACACCGTAGGCTGCTACATTCAGCTAGGCTGGAAGGAAAACCTGGAGAGAACTTTAACCGCACACCATAGGCTGCTACATTCAGCTAGGCTGCTACATTCAGCTAGGCTGGAAGGAAAACCTGGAGAGAACTTCAACCGCACACCGTAGGCTGCTACATTCAGCTAGGCTGCTACATTCAGCTAGGCTGGAAGGAAAACCTGGAGAGAACTTCAACCTCACACGGTAGGCTGCTACATTCAGCTAGGCTGGAAGGAAAACCTGGAGAGAACTCCAACCACACACCGTAGGCTGCTACATTCAGCTAGGCTGGAAGGAAAACCTGGAGAGAACTTTAACCGCACACCGTAGGCTGCTACATTCAGCTAGGCTGGAAGGAAAACCTGGAGAGAACTTTAACCGCACACCATAGGCTGCTACATTCAGCTAGGCTGCTACATTCAGCTAGGCTGGAAGGAAAACCTGGAGAGAACTTCAACCGCACACCGTAGGCTGCTACATTCAGCTAGGCTGGAAGGAAAACCTGGAGAGAACTTCAACCGCACACCGTAGGCTGCTACATTCAGCTAGGCTGCTACATTCAGCTAGGCTGCAAGGAAAACCTGGAGAGAACTTCAACCGCACACCGTAGGCTTCTACATTCAGCTAGGCTGCTACATTCAGCTAGGCTGGAAGGAAAACCTGGAGAGAATTTCAACCACACACTGTAGGCTGCTACATTCAGCTAGGCTGGAAGGAAAACCTGGAGAGAACTTCAACCTCACACGGTAGGCTGCTACATTCAGCTAGGCTGGTTGGAAAACCTGGAGAGAACTCCAACCACACACCGTAGGCTGCTACATTCAGCTAGGCTGGAAGGAAAACCTGGAGAGAACTTTAACCGCACACCGTAGGCTGCTACATTCAGCTAGGCTGGAAGGAAAACCTGGAGAGAACTTCAACCTCACACGGTAGGCTGCTACATTCAGCTAGGCTGGAACGAAAACCTGGAGAGAACTTCAACCGCACACCGTAGGCTTCTACATTCAGCTAGGCTGGAAGGAAAACCTGGAGAGAACTTTAACCGCACACCGTAGGCTGCTACATTCAGCTAGGCTGGAAGGAAAACCTGGAGAGAACTTCAACCGCACACCGTAGGCTGCTACATTCAGCTAGGCTGGAAGGAAAACCTGGAGAGAACTCCAACCGCACACCGTAGGCTGCTACATTCAGCTAGGCTGGAAGGAAAACCTGGAGAGAACTTTAACCGCACACCGTAGGCTGCTACATTCAGCTAGGCTGGAAGGAAAACCTGGAGAGAACTTTAACCGCACACCATAGGCTGCTACATTCAGCTAGGCTGGAAGGAAAACCTGGAGAGAACTTTAACCGCACACCGTAGGCTGCTACATTCAGCTAGGCTGGAAGGAAAACCTGGAGAGAACTTTAACCGCACACCGTAGGCTGCTACATTCAGCTAGGCTGGAAGGAAAACCTGGAGAGAACTTTAACCGCACACCGTAGGCTGCTACATTCAGCTAGGCTGCTACATGTTTGGACAGCGCCGGAAGAAGATGGCTGCCGTTTTACAGCCCTCTAACCAATTATACTATTATGTGTGTTTTTCCGCGTTATTTGTAATTTATTTTGTACATAATGTTTCTGCCATCGTCTCTTATAACCAAAGAGAGCTTCTGGATATCAGGACAGCGATTACTCACCTCGCATTGGACGAATATTTTTTCTTCAACGAGGCGTTCGCGAAGGATATCATACAGACACCCGACAAGGCCCAGATCCCCGTCATTCGCGTGAGGAAGAGACGGAGATATCGTGGACGCAGATCCGGGTGCCTCGTAGAGATCCGACGGCGAGCGAGTAAACTGCCTCTCCCATCAATCCTATTAGCCAACGTTCAATCTTTTGAGAATAAAATTGACGATTTAAGATTACGGTTATCCTACCAACGGGACATTAAAAACTGTAATATCTTATGTTTCACGGAGTCGTGGCTGAACGACAACAATGATAACATTCAGCTAGCAGGCTATACGCTACATCGACAGGACAGAACTGCAGACTCTGGTAAGACAAGGGGTGGCGGTCTCTGTATATTTGTAAACAACAGCTGGTGCACAAAATCAAATACCAAGGAAGTCTCGAGGTTTTGCTCGCCTGAGGTAGAGTATCTTATGATAAGCTGTAGACCACACTATTTACCAAGAGAGTTTTCATCTATATTTTTCATAGCTGTCTACTTACCACCACAAACCAATGCTGGCATTAAGATTGCACTGAATGAGTTGTACAAGGCCATTAATCAACAGGAAAACGCTCATCCAGATGCAGCGCTCCTAGTAGCCGGGGACTTTAATGCAGGGAAACTTAAATCCGTTCTACCTAATTTCTACCAGCATGTTAAATGTGCAACCAGAGGGAAAAAAACTCTAGACCACCTTTACTCCACACACAGAGACGCATACAAAGCTCTCCCTCGCCCTCCATTTGGCAAATCTGACCATAACTCTATCCTCCTGATTCCTGCTTATAAGCAAAAACTGAAGCAGGAAGCACCAGTGATTCGGTTAATAAAAAAGTGGTCAGATGACGCAGATGCTAAGCTACAGGACTGTTTTGCTAGCATAGACTGGAACATGTTCCGGGATTCTTCAGACAGCATTGAGGAGTACACCACATCAGTCACTGGCTTCATCAATAAGTGCATCGATGATGTCGTCCCCACAGTGACCGTACGTACATACCCCAACCAGAAGCCATGGATTACAGGAAACATCCGCACTGAGCTAAAGGGTAGAGCTGCCGCTTTCAAGGAATGGGACTCTAACCCGGACGCTTATAAGAAATCCCACTATGACCTCCGACGAACCATCAAACAGGCAAAGAGTCAATACAGGTCTAAGATTGAATCATACTACACTGGCTCTGACGCTCGTCGGATGTGGCAGGGCTTGAAAACTATTACAGACTACAAAGGGAAGCACAGCCGCGAGCTGCCCAGTGACACAAGCCTACCAGACGAGCTAAACCACTTCTATGCTCGCTTCGAGGCAAGCAACACTGAAGCATGCATGAGAGCACCAGCTGTTCCGGACGACTATGTGATCACGCTCTCCGTAGCCGATGTGAGTAAGACTTTTAAGCAGGTCAACATTCACAAGGCCGCAGGGCCAGACGGATTACCAGGACGTGTACTCCGAGCATGTGCTGACCAACTGGCAAGTGTCTTCACTGACATTTTCAACATGTCCCTGACTGAGTCTGTAATACCAACATGTTTCAAGCAGACCACCATAGTCCCCGTGCCCAAGAACTCTAAGATAACCTGCCTAAATGACTACCGACCCGTAGCACTGACGTCTGTAGCCATGAAGTGCTTTGAAAGACTGGTCATGGCTCACATCAACAGCATAATCCCAGAAACCCTAGACCCACTCCAATTTGCATACCGCCCCAACAGATCCACAGATGATGCAATCTCTATCGCACTCCACACTGCCCTTTCCCACCTGGACAAGAGGAACACCTACGTGAGAATGCTATTCATTGACTACAGCTCAGCATTCAACACCATAGTGCCCTCTAAGCTCATCACTAAGCTAAGGATCCTGGGACTAAACACCTCCCTCTGCAACTGGATCCTGGACTAAACACCTCCCTCTGCAACTGGATCCTGGACTTCCTGACGGGCCGCCCCCAGGTGGTAAGGGTAGGTAACAACACATCTGCCACACTGATCCTCAACACGGGGGCCCCTCAGGGGTGCGTGCTCAGTCCCCTCCTGTACTCTCTGTTCACCCATGACTGCATGGCCAGGCACGACTCCAACACCATCATTAAGTTTGCCGACGACACAACAGTGGTAGGCCTGATCACCGACAACGATGAGACAGCCTATAGGGAGGAGGTCAGAGATCTGGCCGTGTGGTGCCAGGACAACAACCTCTCCCTCAACGTGACCAAGACAAAGGAGATGATTGTGGACTACAGGAAAAAAAAGAGGACTGAGCACGCCCCCATTCTCATCGACGGGGCTGTAGTGGAACAGGTTGAGAGCTTCAAGTTCCTTGGTGTCCACATCACCAACGAACTATCATGGTCCAAACACACCAAGACAGTCGTGAAGAGGGCACGACAAAGCCTATTCCCCCTCAGGAGACTAAAAGATTTGGCATGGGTCCTCAGATCCTCAAAAAATTATACAGCTGCACCATCGAGAGCATCCTGACTGGTTGCATCACCGCCTGGTATGGCAACTGCTTGGCCTCTGACCGCAAGGCACTACAGAGGGTAGTGCGTACGGCCCAGTACATCACTGGGGCAAAGCTCCCTGCTATCCAGGACCTCTATACCAGGCGGTGTCAGAGGAAGGCCCTCAAAATTGTCAAAGACTCCAGCCACCCCTAGTCATAGACTGTTCTCTCTGCTACCGCACGGCAAGCGGTACCGGAGTGCCAAGTCTAGGTCCAAAAGACTTCTCAACAGCTTCTACCCCCAAGCCATAAGACTCCTGAACAGCTAATCATGGCTACCCGGACTATTTGCACTGCCCCCCCACCCCATCCTTTTTACGCTGCTGCTACTCTGTTAAGTATTTATGCATAGTCACTTTAACTCTACCCACATGTACATATTACCTCAACTACCTCAACTAGCCGGTGCCCCCGCACATTGACTCTGCAACGGTACCCCCCTGTATATATAGCCTCCCTACTGTCACTTTATTTTACTTCTGCTCTTTTTTTCTCAACACTTTTTTTGTTGTTGTTTTATTCTTACTTTTTTTTGTTTAAAATAAATGCACTGTTGGTTAAGGGCTGTAAGTAAGCATTTCACTGCAATGTCTGCACCTGTTGTATTCGGCGCATGTGACCAATAAAATTTGATTTGATTTGATTTGATTTTACATTCAGCTAGGCTGGAAGGAAAACCTGGAGAGAACTTCAACCGCACACCGTAGGCTGCTACATTCAGCTAGGCTGGAAGTAAAACCTGGAGAGAACTTTAACCACACACCGTAGGCTGCTACATTCAGCTAGGCTGGAAGGAAAACCTGGAGAGAACTTTAACCGCACACCGTAGGCTGCTACATTCAGCTAGGCTGGAAGGAAAACCTGGAGAGAACTTTAACCACACACTGTAGGCTGCTACATTCAGCTAGGCTGGAAGGAAGACCTGGAGAGAACTTCAACCTCACACGGTAGGCTGCTACATTCAGCTAGGCTGGAAGGAAAACCTGGAGAGAACTTTAACCGCACACCGTAGGCTGCTACATTCAGCTAGGCTGGAAGGAAAACCTGGAGAGAACTTTAACCGCACACCGTAGGCTGCTACATTCAGCTAGGCTGGAAGGAAAACCTGGAGAGAACTTCAACCTCACACGGTAGGCTGCTACATTCAGCTAGGCTGGAAGGAAAACCTGGAGAGAACTCCAACCACACACCGTAGGCTGCTACATTCAGCTAGGCTGGAAGGAAAACCTGGAGAGAACTTTAACCGCACACCGTAGGCTGCTACATTCAGCTAGGCTGGAAGGAAAACCTGGAGAGAACTTTAACCGCACACCGTAGGCTGCTACATTCAGCTAGGCTGGAAGGAAAACCTGGAGAGAACTTTAACCGCACACCGTAGGCTGCTACATTCAGCTAGGCTGCTACATTCAGCTAGGCTGGAAGGAAAACCTGGAGAGAACTTCAACCGCACACCGTAGGCTTCTACATTCAGCTAGGCTGCTACATTCAGCTAGGCTGGAAGGAAAACCTTGAGAGAACTTCAACCGCACACCGTAGGCTGCTACATTTAGCTAGGCTGGAAGGAAAACCTTGAGAGAACTTCAACCGCACACCGTAGGCTGCTACATTTAGCTAGGCTGGAAGGAAAACCTGGAGAGAACTTCAACCACACACCGTAGGCTGCTACATTCAGCTAGGCTGGAAGGAAAACCTTGAGAGAACTTCAACCGCACACCGTAGGCTGCTACATTTAGCTAGGCTGGAAGGAAAACCTGGAGAGAACTTCAACCACAAACCGTAGGCTGCTACATTCAGCTAGGCTGGAAGGAAAACCTGGAGAGAACTTTAACCGCACACGGTAGGCTGCTACATTCAGCTAGGCTGGAAGGAAAACCTGGAGAGAACTTTAACCGCACACCATAGGCTGCTACATTCAGCTAGGCTGGAAGGAAAACCTGGAGAGAACTTCAACCTCACACGGTAGGCTGCTACATTCAGCTAGGCTGGAAGGAAAACCTGGAGAGAACTCCAACCACACACCGTAGGCTGCTACATTCAGCTAGGCTGGAAGGAAAACCTGGAGAGAACTTTAACCGCACACCGTAGGCTGCTACATTCAGCTAGGCTGGAAGGAAAACCTGGAGAGAACTTTAACCGCACACCATAGGCTGCTACATTCAGCTAGGCTGCTACATTCAGCTAGGCTGGAAGGAAAACCTGGAGAGAACTTCAACCGCACACCGTAGGCTGCTACATTCAGCTAGGCTGCTACATTCAGCTAGGCTGGAAGGAAAACCTGGAGAGAACTTCAACCACACACTGTAGGCTGCTACATTCAGCTAGGCTGGAAGGAAAACCTGGAGAGAACTTCAACCGCACACCGTAGGCTGCTACATTCAGCTAGGCTGGAAGGAAAACCTGGAGAGAACTTCAACCACACACCGTAGGCTGCTACATTCAGCTAGGCTGGAAGGAAAACCTGGAGAGAACTTCAACCGCACACCGTAGTCTGCTACATTCAGCTAGGCTGGAAGGAAAACCTGGAGAGAATTTCAACCACACACTGTAGGCTGCTACATTCAGCTAGGCTGGAAGGAAAACCTGGAGAGAACTTCAACCGCACAC
This sequence comes from Coregonus clupeaformis, assembly GCF_020615455.1. Lineage (NCBI taxonomy): Eukaryota > Metazoa > Chordata > Actinopteri > Salmoniformes > Salmonidae > Coregonus > Coregonus clupeaformis. The sequence goes on along the minus strand of NW_025533505.1, from coordinate 501,257 downwards.
CGTAGGCTGCTACATTCAGCTAGGCTGGAAGGAAAACCTGGAGAGAACTTCAACCACACACCGTAGGCTGCTACATTCAGCTAGGCTGGAAGGAAAACCTGGAGAGAACTTCAACCACACACCGTAGGCTGCTACATTCAGCTAGGCTGGAAGGAAAACCTGGAGAGAACTCCAGGAGTGGTATTGTTTTCCTCTCACAGATGCTCATAGAGCGCACCAGCTTCTAGTCCTAAAAAACGAAAATGAGTTCCATCTGGTCTGTTCAGCCATTCCTATGGAGAAAATGAATTGGGAAATAGGGTTTTGGGATAAACGCCAAAAATAAGGTCTGAGGTTAACACATGCTTAGGAGATCTGATCGTTTTTTCTATGAGATAATATCATTCATGACCTTTATGAATTAAGAAGCCTTTATGTGCTTAATGTGTGTTATTTATTTATTACATAAATGCTTCAAAATTCACAAAAAGTGAATTCTCATTGAACAAGATTCTCAATGAACAAAACATATAAGATCTCCTAAACCTGTGCTAAACTCACCACAGACCTTATTTTCAGCTTTTATCCTAAATACAAAAATACTGTTATGATGAAAACAATGATATAATTATTAGAAATATTATACATTCTAGCAAGCTACATATTGATTTAGAACTGGGCGCTATGGACAAACATCCATATCGCGATAAATTGCCTGAATTTATGCGATAATAGAACAATGCGTTTATAACATTAATCTGCACCACAGTTTTTTTTTCTTCAGTTATCCTTTAAACTAGTACTACTAGTGTGATGGCTGTAACAATCAACTGTCCCATTAATAATCACCCATATTAGCAAACTTATTTCATTTCAAACGTCACATTTCTCTAGTAGCCTATAGGCTACTTATCGTACTGAACGATATCAGCAAAATGCCTGGCCGTAATTCATCACCATGCAGTGTTCAATGTGGAATTGTTAAACCATTTAGAAAATTCAGAAGAACAGACATAATAAACTAAATTGAAAGTCTGTATATCGAAAAGAAGACAGATTTTGGTTCGTGACCCTGAAAGGGGTGTCTTTCATTTCGCCAAATTGAGCCCTGTTTCACTCTTTGAGATTAACTGTTCCAGATGCGAGATGCGCATCACTTCACACTGGCAACTTTTTTCATTCTGAAAAATATTCTGTTATTTTTATTCTGTTAAATTACATAAAATAGGTGTCTTGACTGTGATAAGGGCTTGGGAAATATAAGCGTCTTGTCTGCTAAATGAACCAAACAAGACTATGCCATTGCACAGCTACAGGCTTCTACAAGCAAGCTCCAGTGCTGCCTTATGGAAGATTGTGTTCCACTACATAATATAACCAGTTGATATTATGGTTTCAATAAATTAATCTTAAATGTCACTAGTTTTTTAAATGACTGAATATACAATATATACAGCTCTGGAAAAAATTAAGAGACCACTGCAAAATTATCAGTTTCTCTGGTTTTACTATTTATAGGGATGTGTTTGGGTAAAAGTAACTTTTTTTTTTATTCTATAAACTACTGACAAAATTTCTCCCAAATTCCAAATAAAAAATATTGTCATTTAGAGCATTTATTTGCAGAAAATGACAACTGGTCAAAATAACAAAAAAGATGCAGTGTTGTCAGACCTCGAATAATGCAAAGAAAATAAGTTCATGTTCATTTCTAAACAACACAATACTAATGTTTTAACTTAGGAAGAGTTCAGAAATCAATATTTGGTGGAATAACCCTGATTTTCAATCACAGCTTTCATGCGTCTTGGCATGCTCTCCACCAGTCTTTCACATTGATGTTGGGTGACTTTATGCCACTCCTGGCGCAAATATTCAAGCAGCTCGGCTTTGTTTGATGGCTTGTGACCATCCATCTTCCTCTTCATCACATTCTAGAAGTTTTCAATGGGGTTCAGGTCTGGAGATTGGGCTGGCCATGACAGGGTCTTGATCTGGTGGTCCTCCATCCACACCTTGATTGACCTGGCTGTGTGGCATGGCGCATTGTCCTGCTGGAAAAACCAATCCTCAGAGTTGGGGAACAATGTCAGAGCAAAAGGAAGCAAGTTTTCTTCCAGGACAACCTTGTACGTGGCTTGATTCATGCGTCCTTCACAAAGACAAATCTGCCCGATTCCAGCCTTGCTGAAGCACCCCCAGATCATCACCGATCCTCCACCAAATTTCACAGTGGGTGCGAGACGCTGTGGCTTGTAGGCCTCTCCAGGTCTCCGTCTAACCATTAGACGGCCAGGTGTTGGGCAAAGCTGAAAATTGGACTCATCAGAGAAGATGACCTTACTCCAGTCCTCTACGGTCCAATCCTTATGGTCTTTTGCAAACCTCAGCCTGGCTCTTCTTTGCTTCTCATTGATGAAGGGCTTTTTTCTAGCTTTGCATGACTTCAGCCCTGCCCCTAGGAGCCTGTTTCGAACCGTCCTCGCCGTGCACTTCACCCCAGCTGCCGTTTGCCATTATTTTTGTAGGTCACTTGATGTCATCCTACGGTTGTTGAGTGACGCGAATGAGTTGGCGGTCATCCCGGTCAGAAGAGAGTCGTTTTCGCCCTCTGCCGGTCTGTAGCTTTGTTGTCCCCAATGTCTGCTGCTTGACCTTGTTCTTATTATTCTTATTATTTGTTTATATATTTTTTTTTTCACCTTTATTTGACCAGGTAAGCCAGTTGAGAACAAGTTCTCATTTACAACTGCGACCTGGCCAAGATAAAGATAAAGCCCTTATGAACCGCCGTCTTTTACATTTTAAGGATGGAAGCAACCTGACGCTCACTGTATCCCTCTGCCAGTAAAGCCAGAATTGAACCCTTCTTTTCCTCACTCAAAACTTTCCTTTTCAACTCTTTTGGCATGGTCAATAGTTATTTTTTGATTAATATTACTTTTGAGGTACTATTAGCACTGTTTTTGCCATCCAGCTGGTCCTATTGCAAGAGGATAGTGATGACCACAGCAGTGGTTTTTATACTTTTCCTCGTTAAATAAGATTTGGTTCATGTGATCACCTAATCAGTACCTAATTCAGTAGAATGAGGTGTGCCTGTGTTGGAATTCAACAGACACTGGAATGGAATGGCTGTCATACATGTAGAGATGCTGATTTAAGAAACATTTACAGTGGTCTCTTAATTTTTCCAGAGCTGTATATATATATATATATATATATATATATATATATATATATATATATACACTACCTGTGAAAAGTTTGGACACACCTACTCATTCAAGGGTTTTTCTTAATTTTTACTATTTTTTACATTGTAGAATAATAGTGAAGACATCAAAACTATGAAATAACACATATGGAATCATGTAGTAACCAAAAAAAGTGTTAAACAAATCAAAATATATTTTATATTTGAGATTCTTCAAATAGCCACCCTTTGCCTTGATGACAGCTTTGCACACTCTTGGCATTCTCTCAACCAGCTTCACCTGGAATGCTTTTCCAACAGTCTTGAAGGAGTTCCCACATATGCTTAGCACTTGTTGGCTGCTTTTCCTTCACTCTGCCGTCCAACTCATCCCAAACCATCTCAATTGGGTTGAGGTCGGGGGATTGTGGAGGCCAGGTCATCTGATGCAGCACTCCATCATTTCTCCTTCTTGGTAAAATAGCCCTTACACAGCCTGGAGGTGTGTTGGGTCATTGTCCTGTTGAAAAACAAATGATAGTCCCACTAAGCCCAAACCAGATGGGATGGTGTATCGCTGCA